>NW_008580198.1:314936-315524 GCF_000520115.1 Aphanomyces invadans | reverse complement strand
CTTGGTATACCGTACTCAACTCGTTGAGGGCGTGGGCGTCGTCATCGACTTGTTGTTGGAGGCGCGTCACGATTGCAATGGAGTCCATGAGATTGTTCAAAAGTTTTTGATTGTGAGTTACGACTCCGCGCAATCTTTTATTGTGTAGAGGCGTAGCATAGCTCAAGTTGTGTAGAGTACTGTCGGGGAGCTTGTAAATGCGGAAAAGCTTTGCCATATTGTTTTTGATAATGTTTATTCTTCATTGACTCAGTCTTTGAGCAGTTGGTCATATTCTTCGTCATTCACTTCGATATTAGGATTTTATCCAATCCTATTGCATTTATTTGATTTTTGTTCCAGATACGTACAGTACTAATATCCACTTGAAATCGAAATCACTGAAAATGACCTCAGTAATTGAACACGAGGTCTAATATATAATGACCTTGAAAGTCAAACTCGAACATGATTTGACATAGAGAGGGCTCTAATAGCTCATGTAGTCGGGTCGGGGATGTAGGAGAGGACAGTTGCTACATTTCTCGTCAAAACAGTCCTTTTCTATGAAATTTGTGATACATTTTGACGGTCGATACCCCAAGTAAT
>NW_008580198.1:305867-306688 GCF_000520115.1 Aphanomyces invadans | reverse complement strand
CTCGACCGGTTCTCTATATGGAAAAATTCAATATATATAATGACAGTATATACCATCCGACGATGCCACCGACGCCAAACCGAAACAAAAAGGGCGTCGGCTCTGTTTCACAGCTGCCATAATGGCTGTCAACCGCGATAACTCCAAGCTCTTGACCTACGAAGCGTTTGAAGGAAGTCGTAAACAACCCAAGGACTACCACGCAATGTTTAACCATGTTTACTTCGTCGCATGGTTCAATGCTTGCTTGACGATTTCGCTGCTCTACAGAAATCCAACGTGATCAATACGTTAGACAACGCCAAGTACCACAAGGGTCTACCGGACGATACCCCCTCAGGATCGTGGACGAAGGCACGAATGATGCAGGGGTGCGCCACCTACGACATCGAATTGAACGTTAAAGAATATCGTTCAACTTTGTGGGCCAATATAAAAACTCACATCGCAGCCAACATCGTAGCTGTCATCGTGCAGATGGTCATGGACCGCGGCCATCGCGTCGTCTTCACGCCGCCATAAAGTAGCGACCTGCAACCTATCGAAATCATTTGGTCCTTTGTCAAGGGCGCTGTTGGACGATACCCGGCAACGTTCTCTGACGTGCGTGAGAGGCTTGATCGTGAATTTGACTGACTACCGTGCTATGTGATTTTCGACTACATTGACCATACATAAAGCAAAGTTTTGGATATGGCCGCGTACCTGGACTCTGTCAACGAAGCAGACGATGCGGCTGGAACTCCGTTCTCCTCGGATAGCGAAATCGAAAGTGATGGCGACAACTGCGGCGATTGCACCTTGGGTGACTACGAAGGTGA
>NW_008580198.1:305038-305767 GCF_000520115.1 Aphanomyces invadans | reverse complement strand
GACCTCATCGCCCTGCATTCGAACGTAGATCTTCAGGCGAAGGAGTTGCCCACGCCCCAGGTCATGGAGGGTTTTGGCGGCGGACTGTTGTCCCTGTCCAAGCATGTGCTCCTGCCCGAGTGGTTCTCTTGACGGGGGAGGCACCGTTGGTTTTGAAGAACGTGAGCGCTTGGGTGGACACTTCCGACTCGGGATTGAACATTACTGCTGGCCGTCCTGTTGTGGAGGCACTAGGGTATTCAACTGAAGACCTCCTCAAGACAGCTTCTGCAACGCAGGACGCCTACGATTTGGGTGAGCTCTCGGTGCTAGACTTCGAGGGTGCCTCATCTGCGGCGCGCACTTTAAAGGCACGTTATGCACAGATGTTGGCTGAATCAGGAGACCTCGATGATTTCGAGGAAGATGACGTCCCGGCCATCGATGGCAACCCCAAGCTCGCAGTGCGCCGCATCCTGGAACAGAAGGTTCAAGAAGCGGAATGCAAGGGATTTCTGAATCCGGTGCTATTCGGTTGCATGACCTACTCCGGGAATTCGAAGAAGTCTTCCGGGTGCAGTTCCAGGACGATCCTCCCGTAGCTGTCGACCCCCTGCAGGTTCGGTTCAAGCCAGATGCCGTCCCGACTACGTGCAATGCACGGTGCTATTCTCCTTTGCAAACGGACTATTTGCGCAGCCACCTGGCCGAAATTGTAGAAGCTGGGTTGGCTCGTCGTACCCTTCGATC
>NW_008580198.1:293331-296895 GCF_000520115.1 Aphanomyces invadans | reverse complement strand
GACGATGCGGCTGGAACTCCGTTCTCCTCGGATAGCGAAATCGAAAGTGATGGCGACAACTGCGGCGATTGCACCTTGGGTGACTACGAAGGTGATGAGTAATTCCTAAAACAGTCAATAGTTTCAAAATGAATAATATTCACTGCATAGGCACCGAAGAGGTTGTGATCTCTGGAATTTGATGATTTATCCTGAAGGTCGGTCGATGCCTTCGGCCACTGTTAAGCAACACCATTTTGTCTTTAAAAATGTAAAGCTGAATCCATTCAAATTTTTAGGTCATTGATTTACATCAGTTTCAATTTACAATTTATACAGGATATTCGAGTTTAGGGTGATGTTGTCGGCAGATATTTCCAAATATTCATACGTTATTTCCAAATTTTCAGCGTTGTGTCCAAAGCAACTCAACGCTTTCACAACAGGTACAATTATATGAATTATCTATACAGAGTTACTTCAATCTCGCTGGCGCCTGCCTTACGAGCCTCGTTCAACATCAAAGATGTAACAGTGATCCCAGTGATCTTTGGTGCAGGTTGAGTGCTGACGAGCGAACGGCGTCACACGCCGAGGATTTACTCACGTCGGGGTAGATTTTGTGTGCGTCGATACGGACGTGGTTTCAAAATCAGCTTTCAACCGGGCTTCACCGACCTCGCGGGCAGCTGGGATGATTGAGTTTTGTTGGCATTCGTAGGGATCTGTAGCATCATACAGGTAGGGTTCGAGCTAGTACTTCAAGATGTAAGAAGGTCCTCCGATATGTACCGACCTTGGTGTCGAGGTGGCGCCATGTTTGGTGGCAAAACAAGGATGAACAAATTTGAATACGACCAGAGTGTATTGTGCCGCCATTACAGGTTGAAAGTTGATGGCTTGATTAGTTGGCTTAAATTGCCACGTAATTTGGCAATTTATGTGACTGTGCAAGTAATCTAAAGACCAACAACTTGCCTTGCATCTATACAACTATTCCAACATTGAATTTACATATTTTCGAAAAATAGTCGTTAATTCGAAAGATCTGGAGAAGCCCAACACAAGCCACGGTATGGATGATTGGTGAATCAACAACGGAGAAATTGGATTTACAGCTAAACGAAGTTGTCTTTTTGAGTCCCTTAGAATTGAAATATAAATGATGGAGATACGTACTAGTATTGGAACACACGGATATGTTAAAGTTTGAGTGTGAACCTTATTATCCGTACGAATTTTCCGATGTATCCGGATTCGTGGCGGTTTTACCAATTTTCCCAATGGATAATAATATTCGCAGCCGAATTTGATATAACGTCAACCTTGTGAGGTTCAACTAAAATAACCATGACCATATTCAATAAAACGCCGACGCCTCAGAATGTCGTACTCCCTCCGTCCCACAACAATTGCGCAAGTTTGAGGAGGGTGTACATAACGGGTAATTTAATTTTGAAGATAAATTCAACACGAGCAAATTCCTCCTCAATTCAAAAATCTACACCTCTGATTAGATCATTGCAAAGAGCGTGCCAAGAGCTTTCTATGTGTGTAAGTATGAGCACGAATCTCAAAACGCGGGTCATTTTGCCCAGTTACAGTCAGCATACAAAATTCCATATAAAACATTAATAAGATATGGCGCACATTCAAAATGCCACCAACACGACCCGACCTGACGAACGAGGAGCGCGGAGCCATCCTTCGGGAAGTCCTGCTTCAAAGCAACAACGGTTTCCCCGCTCGACTGCCAAAGGGCACAAGTGATATGCTGGCCGCAAAATACCACTGCCATGTGTCAACGATACGCCGATTCCTTGCCTTGGCCAAGGCACAAGGCATCTGTCATGGTAACTTGAAGGTGTCTGTAGCTTACAAAAAGAAAGGCAGCGTAGGCAAGAAAGTGGCCTATACAGCCGAGCAAATTGAGCCCAAGCTGCTGCAGGTACCTCTTGCACAAAGAACAACGCTACGATCAATCTCTAAAAACACTGGTATATACGCATCTTCGACAACAACTAAGCATATCATAGGAATAAGTCGCGGCTCATTGCACCGTTATCTAAAGCTCGGCTTGTTTCGTGCACACTCCAATGTCATTCGTCCGATTTTGACGGACGCGAACAAGTACTGCAGACTCAAGTTTGCCTTGAGCATGGTCAAATCTGCATGGTCAAATCTGACATGTAGCTTTCGGACATGTTGGCCTCCGTGCACCTTGACGAAAAATGGTTTTACCTAACAAAAACCACCCGCAAGTACTATTTGGTGCCTGGTGAGCAAGAACCACAACGAAAGTGTAAAAGCAAGAGGTATATTACAAAGGTTATGTTTCTCAGTGCTGTGGCCCGCCCCAGATACAACGACGAAACGAGCACATGGTGGGGCGGCGAAATAGGCACGTGGCCTTTTGTCGAGTCCGTGCCCCCTCAACGTGCGAGCGTCAATCGCCCAGCCGGCACCTATGAAACGAAGCTGCTGACGGTGACCAAAGACGTGTATCGAGCCCTTTTTTCTTGAGAAGTCCTACCCTCCATTGTGGCGAGATGGCCCAGCGACAACAAGACCGTTATGCTTCAGCACGACAACGCTCGCGCACATGTGACCCCGATGGACCCGCAACTCAAGGCAGCCTTCGACGAATACGGCAAGGACGGCTGGTCCTTCTCTCTCGCACCGCAGCCGCCAAACTCCCCGGACACCAACATCTTGGACATTGGATTCTTCGCTGCGGTTCAGTCTCTACAACAGAAGAAGTCAGCCAAGACGATTGATGACCTTGTCGCCAACGTTGGTCAAGCATTTGACGAGTACCCGATGGAGAGCCTCGGCCGGACGTTCCTCTCGCTTCAAGCATGCCTTGTGGAGGCCATGAGCCTCTTTGGTGACAATGCATACAAGTTGCCCCACAAGTGAAAAGAGAAGCTGGCTCGCCAAGGATAGTTACCTCAAAATAGGTAGTGCCCGACGGATGTGTATGACATGGGTATGCAAAAGATGGTCGCACAGGATGCTGCCGTTATGGAGCGTACGTTGATACGTTGATGGCAGAGGTCGAAGAGGCGAGGAACATTGACGAGCTGGCCCGCGAGCTCGAGAGCATTGCTCTGTGTGACAGTGATACGGCGGAAGACATCATGCGTGCAATGGGCGAAGTAGGAATTGAGCCAATATACATAGATGGTGAGGAGTAAGTACACACATGTGCCGTGTGGGTAGTGTGCAGGTATTGCGAGAGGGGGCTCGGTAGGAGGGTTTTCGAGGTAACCCCCCCTCCTGAATCGAATGGCACTGTCAGAATTGCTTTTTCCGCCATTTGATTGGTTCAGTGACAAGGTTTTTGCATGATTTGATTGGACAGCCGTATCGTTACACCTTTTCAAATTTATACCGAGTATAATGTCTTGAAGTGGCTGTATTATTATTCGGGGAGGAGTACGCCATTTTCCTGATTGGGTATTTCTCAAGATCGTCCACCGAGTGGAAATATTTCTCACGATCGTCCAAGTTGAACGCACGTGAGGTATTTTTATTCTAAATCGTCCATCGCGGCATGATTGGCTAAAAGTCTAACAAGCCTAA
>NW_008580198.1:285383-286652 GCF_000520115.1 Aphanomyces invadans | reverse complement strand
TTTTAGCCAATCATGCCGCGATGGACGATTTAGAATAAAAATACCTCACGTGCGTTCAACTTGGACGATCGTGAGAAATATATCCACTCGTTGGACGATCTTGAGAAATACCCTTCCTGATTCGCTTAATTTATGCGGGACAGAGGGAGTAATTGGAATTGCAATGTACAGTACAAGTAGTCCTTGTCCTTTGCAGGGATGTAAAATCCCGATTACTTCGCCAGACAAATCAGGTTTAAGGTTTTAATCATTAAAACCCGATTCTTGGGTATTGAAACCATGGTTTTATTCCGGGTAGTAGTCGAGGCTGGCATGATCGGAATCACTATCGCTTGCTTTGTCGTCGCCGGTCGGACAATGTAGAACGCACCCATGTTGCTCTTGATGAACACGAGCTTCTCAATCTTAGCGCTCAGGGAGTTCCTCAGCTTGGATGGATGAAGCCCATCGTTCAGAAGTTTCGCTCGGAATCTGCACTAGTCGTCGCCAAACTAATAGACGGATCGCGACGCTTTGCAAATCGGCCCACTGACATCCATCGATATTGTTGTCGTCGGCGATGTCGCTTTCGATGTCGATGACGATGGCCAACGCCTCCACAACTTAGTCGGATACGATCACAGGTGCAATGGAAACTGCCAATTGCCCACCTCTCAACAAGGAGCGATCTCTGCACCCTATTAAAACCCGATTTTCGGAATAAAACCCGATTTTGTACGAGTTAAAACAATCGGGTTTTATCTTTACTGTTAACACCTGAAAAAACTCGATTGTACAAGACTAGGGACTGGCCACCTTTTATTGGTCCGTACGAATAGAGGTCAATCAGGCGCATTCTTCCAATTCGTGAGATTTTGACCAAAATAACAACTCTGAAACGGTCAAAATAACTTCATTCCCACCACCACCATCATTATTGCACACAACGAGTATCTTCACCCTCGACGTTGGAATTCAGCCGAAGCCTCAACCGACGTGTTCCAACTATCGTATCCGGAATGGACCCTTCGTCATCGCCACGGCACTGAGAATGCATGTTTTATCTGGACGTTTTGCCAACTCGCAGGAGTAGGTCGGCAAATATCCGGATACCGATCCAACGCGCCAACTCGATGTGAATGTCCAGGAAGTTCCGGGGAGGCGCGCGGTTACCCAAGCATTTCACTTTCAACACAACCACTCCTACCAGCATGCTGCCCATCACGTCGTTCCCGCGCCGCTTCATCACGGCCAAGACCCGGACCAAGGCGCTCGTGGCGGCCATGGCAC
>NW_008580198.1:284500-285283 GCF_000520115.1 Aphanomyces invadans | reverse complement strand
CACGACAACGCTCGCGCACATGTGACCCCGATGGACCCGCAACTCAAGGCAGCCTTCGACGAATACGGCAAGGACGGCTGGTCCTTCTCTCTCGCTCCGCAGCCGCCAAACTCCCCGGACACCAACATCTTGGGCATTGGCTTCTTCGCTGCGGTCTAGTCTCTACAACAGAAGAAGTCAGCCAAGACGATTGATGACCTTGTCGCCAACGTTGGTCAAGCATTTGACGAGGACCCGATGGAGAGCCTCGGCGGACGTTCCTCTCGCTTCAAGCATGCCTTGTGGAGACCATGAGCCTCTTTGGTGACAATGCCTACAAGTTGCCCCACAAGGGAAAAGAGAAGCTGGCTCGCCAAGGACAGTTACCTCAAAATAGGTAGTGCCCGACGGATGTGTATGACATGGGCATGCAGAAGATGGTCGCACAGGATGCTGCCGCTATGGAGCGTACGTTGATACGTTGATGGCAGAGGTCGAAGAGGCGAGGAGCATTGACGAGCTGGCCCGCGAGCTCGAGAGCATTGCTCTGTGTGACAGTGATGCGGCGGAAGTCATCATGCGTGCAATGGGCGAAGTAGGAATTGAGCCAATACACATACATGGTGAGAAGTAAGTACATACATGTGCCGTGTGGGTAGTGTGCAGGTATTGCGAGAGGGGGCTCGGTAGGAGGGTTTTCGAGGTAAAGCTGGACAGAGCTGGACAGATCGGTTGTCTAATCCCGCTTGGGATACTCTATTCTGTACTGCTCTGATGGGAGGATACCGTGCAGAGTGAAGTGAA
>NW_008580198.1:282076-283945 GCF_000520115.1 Aphanomyces invadans | reverse complement strand
CCGCCCCTTCCTTCTCCACGAGCGGCAGCACGCCGTCCTTGACGCGTTCCCACGACCCGTCGTCGGCCAGCGCGGCGTCCAACGCGCTCGAGACGACCACGAGCACAGACTTGGCCCCACCCAATTTGGTCACGTCGTCCACGGACGCATCCATCATCACGTGCACCTTGTCGTAGCCAGCGCCAAAGTCCCGCCACTGCGTCGCCGCCTGCGCCTCCAACTTGGCCAAGAACAACGACGACGCCTTGGCCGGGTTGAGCACGATCGACGGCGTCGTCCGGTACGGGTTCACGACCGTGTGCGGCTCTGGCGCGTTCAAACAAGACGTCACGACGTCCACGACGTTGGTGCCGTCGTCCGACCGGGTCACTGGACTCGCCACGACGCGGAAGCCAGCGTGCTGGAAAAAGTGCGGCCGGAAGTGGTACCGAGCGTACTTGGACGCGCCATTGTCGCCGCTGCTCATGTACGATCCGCCCATGATCACGTGGTGCTCGCCGTCAAAGCAAGGCAGAGTAAAGTCGTCGTAGACAGGGTGCACGTGGAACCCCGGCAGCGCACTCATGTGGTCCTCGCACCATTCCCACGCGTTCCCAAACACGTCGTGGAACCCTTGGTCGTTCGGGGGCATCGCGTCCACGGGGCTGAACGACGCAAAGCTCACGTTCGTGTTGCGAGGCGCGCCACCGTCGTTGCTGGCCATCGTCGCGAGCCGCGGCAGGTTCAGAATCGCGTCGTCCACGTCGGTCGTCGACGACGGATGGCTCCTGTCCTTGTCGTTGCGCAAGAGTTGGTGCATCGGCTCCGTCATCACGTGGTAGTACTCGGACGCCGAGTTGCCGTCGCGCTGGTTCTTCCAGCGGCAGTACGCGTGCGCCTCGTGCAAGTTGACCTGGACGGGCCAGTCCCACTGCATGTCGATCTCGTCAAACAGCGCGCGCAGACGGTACTCGTGGCTCCCTTGCGGCCCGTCCGGGCGCCAGAACTGTGGCCACTTGGTGTTGCGGAACGACCGCCACGCCCACCCCGTCGCCGACCACACGCTCTGGTTCAAGTACCCGCCGTCCTTGACAAACTGCCAGAACTCGCCATTCGACACCAGCTGCGACGACGCTGCAAACGTCCGTCCGACCGCGACTCGTTTGGTCCCGTACTCGTTGTCCCACCCGAACGACGGAAACGACTCGGGCTTGCCCAGCGTGACCACGTGGCCCACGTCGCTCGGCGCGTCGACGCGAATCATGCGGTTCGCCGGGTAGTCTGTTCCTTCCTCGGGGACTTTGGACGACCGTGGCCGGAACGCCGACGGATGGTACAACGGGAACGCGTCCGGCTTGACAAAGTTGTGCACCGAGTGCTCCTGCATGAGCACGGACGACGTTTCGAGGTGGATGCGCTCGTGCTCCATCGCCATGAACAGCGCCCACGACTGCGACGACGCCGTGATGGGCGCGTGGCCGTCGGCAAAGTCGGCGTGCGTCTCCAGCAGTCCCTTGATGATCCCATACACTTGGCGACGGTACGCCTGGACGTCCGCCACACTCGGCCACTCCTTCTCGTTCTTGCTCATGTCGTCCCACCGCATCTCGTCCACGCCGACTTCGAACAAGTCTTCGAACGCTGGGTTCACCGGCGCGTCGAGGAGGCCCGCCAGTCGACACTTGTTGATGTAAAAGCACGTCGGGTGGCCGTAGTAGAACGCCATGGGGTGGCGCAACTGGTGCGGTGGAGGCTGGACAAACGCGTCCTCGTTCTGGAAGCTCGAGAACAGCATGTCCGTCAGCGCCCACGTGTTGTCAAAGTAGTCGACGATGTCTTGCCGCGTGCACGTGGCCAAATTGGGCATCGCAATCGAATGCAGGTGGCCAT
>NW_008580198.1:274917-276481 GCF_000520115.1 Aphanomyces invadans | reverse complement strand
GGTCCCGGAGCGCACTGTGCTCGAGATGGATGGCACGTCCACGTGAATCGGTAGCCGGAGATGGTGCCACGCGGGCGTCGTGGTTCGGGCTCGACAAGCGTGTTGGGACATTTGGATCTGGATGATGCTCCCCGCGCGCTTCAGGCCAGATGGGGCACCACTCTTCCCGCGCAGCGTTGTGGTGTTGAGAGATCGATTGGAAGATGGTGGTTGTCAAGGCTCGTGCTGCTTGGCGCGTGGGCGATGCTGCGCCGTGGTGCGTGCGGCGTGGAACGGGACCGTGTTGTCGATGACGTCCGCATGCCATGCAGCACCCCGCAAAAAACGTGTCCCGCCGTATCGCTGGGGACGCTGAGGAACTCACGTGGAGCGAACGAGATGGTTGCAAAGATATTTTTGTTATTATACGGAGGTCGGCTGACACTCGGAAGATGTACACACAAGCAGAGAGAGGAGGGTCGAAAACGGAACAAAACCTACGCGGCCGTGCGGCTGGCGCGGATCGAGCGCGCGACGCTCGTGACTTTGCTGTGGGCCATGGACGGATGGCCCGCGTTGATGCGGGACGTGAACGCTGTTTGGGTGTACGATCCGTTGGTCAAGATGTAGTTGACGGCAAACTTGATCAAGTCGAGGGGAAAGTGCCACAAGATCGACCACAACCAAGCCAAGACGAGGTAGCCCCAGCCACACCCGATCACAGCCACACGATCCGACGGGTACCCAGCAAACCCGACCGCGCCGATCACGGACGCCGCGACTTGGGCAATCACAAACGCAAACAGGAGCAAGTTGCACGGCTTCTCGGCAAAGAACCACGTGTTGATGCCGGCAGTCCGCGTGACAAAGATGAGCGCTTGGCCTGACACAGACACTTGCGTGTAGATGAGCCCGCGGAGAATGCCGTCCTTCTTCTGGACGCCCGGCCCGATCAGCTTGAACCCACGCGACCAGGTCGAGTTAAAGTTGGAGTACCCCCACACGTAGTCGCAGAATCCGACGCCGTTGGTGAGCGGGAGGTAGTCCCGCCCGACGAACGCGACGCCGTCGCCCATGGCCGCCGACGTGTTGACCAAGTAATTTTTGCCCTGGAACGGCTTGCCGCTCTGGCCCAACGTGTACTGAAACACAAATTGGTCGTACGTCGCCATGGCTTCTGGATCGAGGTCCGTAAAGCTGTTGATGTGGTTGCCTTGCAAGTGCTCAAACAAGTCAGCTTGCGACTTTTGGTACTTGGCCTCGTAGACCTTCCAGTACCCTTCAATGTCGAGTTGGCGCGCCTTCCCGAGCGCGACGTAGTCCGAGTTTTTCATGACCGATCCGTCCAATTCGCCGCACCCGCTCGAGTTGGACGTCAACGCACACGTGCGGACGGCCGTCATAAAGTAGTCGTCGCAGTGGTCCTTGATGCAGTTCACGCACAGGTTTTCCGCGCCGATAAACCCGTCAAACGCGTTGGTTTGGTACGTCAGTGCAAACAAGATGATCGTGCTCAACGTGAGCCACAACCCAAACGAAATGGACGAAATGAACACGCTCTTCAACTTCCACGAGTCGGGCGTGC
>NW_008580198.1:271121-273802 GCF_000520115.1 Aphanomyces invadans | reverse complement strand
TCGCTCCCCGTGACCAAGTCCACGGGGGACGAAGGGTACTCTGGTTCGGTGTGCAAGCAAGGCGAAATCGAAGCCGTGGTGACAAACACTGGCGTCAACACGTTTTTGGGCCGCGCGGCGGCGCAGATCGCCGGCGTCGAGTCGCAAGGCCGTCTGCAGGAAGTGCTCACGACCGTGGGCAACTTTTGCATGGTGTCCATCATTGCGTGGTGCATCATCGAGCTGGTTGTTCAAATGGGGTCCCGCGCCGACGAGAACCCGTGCTTGATTATCGCGGACGGTTGTTTGGGTGTGGCCAACATTTTGGTGTTGATTGTCGGCGGCATTCCCGTCGCGATGCCGACGGTGCTGAGCGTGACGTTGGCGATCGGGTCGTCGGCGCTGGCCAAGGAGAATGCGATTGTGACGCGGCTGACGTCGATCGAAGAGATGGCGTCGATGGAAGTGCTGTGCTCGGACAAGACGGGGACGCTCACGTTGAACAAACTGAGCGTCGACTTGGACAACTTGATCCCGTACAACGGGTTCGACAAGGCGCAGATCATCCGCGACGCTGCGTTGGCCGCCCGCGTCGAGAACCACGAAGCCATCGACGTCGTGTGCTTTGAGACGTACCCGGAAAAGGACACAATGTGGGACACGTACACGCTGCTGCACTACACGCCGTTCGACCCGACGACCAAGCGCACGATTGCCAAGATTCGTGAAAACGCCACCGGTCGCATCTTTCGCACGTGCAAGGGGGCGCCACAAGTGTGCTTGGATATGGACGTGAATGCCGACGATCTCCGTGACGAGGTCGAAGGTCGCATCAACGAGTACGCGGGCCGCGGGTACCGTGGGTTGGGTGTGTCGATCTCGGAAGGCGACGTCCCGCTGGACAAGGCCGAGTGGAAGTTGGTCGGGTTGATGCCGCTGTTTGACCCGCCTCGCCACGACACGGCCGAGACGATCCGTCGCGCGATTGACTTGGGTGTCGCCGTCAAGATGGTGACGGGGGATCACCGCGTCATTGCGGTCGAGACGTGCCGTCAATTGGGCATGCCGACCAACATCTTGGACACGCGCTTCTTCAACCAGGCGCCGCCCCCCGGCATGAACTTGGCCCAGCTTGTGTACGAAACGGACGGGTTTGCCCAAGTGTTTCCCGAGCACAAGTTTGAGATTGTCCGCCACTTGCAAAGCCTCGGCAAGGTCGTCGGCATGACTGGCGACGGGGTGAACGACGCGCCGGCGCTCGCCCAAGCCGACATTGGGATTGCCGTCGACGACTCGACGGACGCAGCCCGTGCCGCCGCCGACATTGTGCTCGTGTCGCCTGGGTTGAGCGTCATCATCACGGCCATCCGCATGAGTCGCGAAATCTTCTTGCGCATGAAAAACTACGCCATGTACTCGATTGCCATGACCGTGCGCATCGTGTGCACGTTTGGTTTGTTGACTGTGTGCTACAACTGGTACTTTCCCACGATCTTGGTCGTGGTGTTGGCCATCCTGAACGACGGGACGATCTTGACTATCTCCAAGGACAACGTGACCGCGAGCCGCACGCCCGACTCGTGGAAGTTGAAGAGCGTGTTCATTTCGTCCATTTCGTTTGGGTTGTGGCTCACGTTGAGCACGATCATCTTGTTTGCACTGACGTACCAAACCAACGCGTTTGACGGGTTTATCGGCGCGGAAAACCTGTGCGTGAACTGCATCAAGGACCACTGCCAAGACTTCTTCACAGCCCGCGTTCAAGAGTGCTCGCTTACGCTCAACTCGACTGCGTGCGGCGAATTGGACGGGTCCATCATGAAGTCGTCCAACGTGGTTGCGATAGGCACGTCGCGGAAGACTGACATTGACTTGTATTGGGCGGAATATGCGTCCAAGTACCGCACGTCGCGTGCGGATCTCTTTGAAAACTTGCAAGGCAACCACATCAACAACCTGCAGTCGACGCCGGAAGCCGACGCCATCTACCAGCAGTTTGTGTATCAATACACAGTGGGCCAAGACGGTCAAGCGTTTGGATCGGACAAGGCGTACTCGGTGTCGCTGGCGGCCGGTCAAGGCAAGGGCGTGGCGTTCGTCGGGCGCGACTACGTTCCATTGACAAACGGCGTCGGGTTTTGCAGCTTTGTGTGGGATTACTCCAACTTTAACTCGACGTGGACGCGTGGCAAGAAGCTGATCGGCCCTGGCATGCAAAAGAAGGACGGTGTGCTGCGCGGGCTCATCTACACGCAGGTGTCGATCTCGGGCCAAGCGCTCATCTTTGTCACGCGGACTGCCGGCATCAACACGTGGTTCTTTGCCGAGAAGCCGTGCAACTTGCTCCTGTTTGCGTTTGTGATTGCCCAAGTCGCGGCGTCCGTGATCGGGTTCTATGGCTTTGCCGGGTACCCTGCCGACCGCGTTGCTGTGTTTGGGTGTGGCGGCCCGTACTTGGCCATCTCGTGGATCTGGTCCGTCATTTGGCACTTTCCCCTCGACTTGATCAAGTTTGCCGTCAACTACATCTTGACCAAGGACTCGTACACCCAAACAGCGTTCACGTCCCGCATCAACGCGGGCCATCCGACCATGACCCACAGCAAGGTCACGAGCGTCGCCCGCTCGATCCGCGCCAGCCGCACGGTTGCATGATGCCCCAACGATTTGACTGCTGTCACGCTTTCATGCATGTAACATAC
>NW_008580198.1:264488-271021 GCF_000520115.1 Aphanomyces invadans | reverse complement strand
GGGACGAGCTGGTCGGCCGGGATACGCGTCATGGCGCCGTCGCGGAAGACTTTGGCTTCGGGAGCCAATTGACCCATGAGGGCCGCGACGGCATCGCCGGCTTGGATCTCTTCAAAGTACCCAATGCACGCATTGAGCAACAAGAGTGCGACAATCAAGGCGAAGTCCGGGTAATCGAGCAGAACGATCGACAAAACGGCGGCGACTTCCATCGCCCACGACAACGGGTTCCACATGAAGCCAAGGAAAACCATGAGCTTGTTGACTTTGGTTTCCGGCAACTTGTTCGGGCCGTGCTCTTCAATGCGCTTCTCGGCTTCGCCCGTGCTGAGCCCTTCGCGGGTCGTCTTGAGTTTGTCCAAGGCAGCGTTGAGCGGGATCGCGCCCCACTCGACTTGGCCGACGTCGTTGACGTAATTCTTTTGGTCGTTGGGCGTCGTCATCGACTGGTACGCGTTCGACATGCTGGCGTGCACGTGCCGGGCGTCCTGCAAGTTGAAAACTGGCGAGGTGGCGCCGCCACCCCCATCAATCTCACTTGGTGGTGGCGGGTGCCCCACCGAAGATGTGGAACGTGAGTTACACCGCCTTTTTCGCGTGAAACGCGTTTTAGTGCAGTGACGGTCGAAATGCTGGTTGGAATAAAATTACACGCGAGGAACTATTGCTTCCATACATAATATTTCGGTGGTCCGAATTTCGACCGCGTTCGAAGTGCGTTTTTGGGAGCTATCCGGATACGATCACGGCACCAATCCGTTAAAACAAGACGCATTTTAGCTTGCGAATTGTATGGCATACAAATCGTCATACGGGCAGCGCACCAGCTTTCTCCATGTCGCACCGCTTGTGTGCAACGCAACAACATCCAACGTTCGCCACCAAGTGGGGAGGTGAAGACTCAAGGATCGCGGCGGCAAGAGGCCGTCGCGTTGGCAGCTGGACCGTCGCGGCAGCCTCGGGCAAGTGTCCATGGAACTCCACAGCTCGGGTTCGGTTGGTTTACTTGATTTTAGCGAGGCTTGCAGCATCGTCAACTCAGCCAGCAGTGGCAAAGAATGCCCAGCGCGCCACGGACGTTCGCTGGGTCGAGCCGTGGAGAACGGGGTAAGGTGCGAGGGATTGCTTTGAACGGATATCATGGGCCCGCACGCGGCTGCGCGACTGTATCGCACGAAAAGATGGAGCTTCGAACGCTGGATATACCGAACACCGGAAGTAGGTCGTCAAACGTCTCGAAGGATTCAAGTGGAAGGGTCCATGCCCCCCGCGGCGGCTCGTTCGCCGCTCTCTGCAGGGATCCGCGGCAGATCGCTCGATGGCGCAGTGGTCGACGATGCTACGGTGGCGTCAATGTCGTCGCTGTCGTCGTTGCACGCATGAAGGTGTTGGCTGGTGTTGGCTACACGAGGGAAACAAGCGTGGTGTGTGGCTCGATCCGTCAATGAAAACGATGTCTTTGCACACATGCCCTCGGACTTGCATTATTGAGGCAGTGCTCGCTTCAACTTTCTGTCGCACCGCTACATAATGCGGTGGCGTGTCCGTTGTGAGGTTTGTCGTAGCCGCGGCGGGGTGGGCGTAGTTGCCACCCATTGTGGCAGGCAGATGAAGCTGGCGCAGCCATCGACCACGTGGAAGCCAGTACCAGTGCTGCTTCCGTCCAGCTGTCCCCACAGACACGTCGGTCAGTTCGGGGGCTGTGGAACCGCCCGCCGCACCTTCTTTGGTCCACCTCGGCGGCCGTGGCGAAATCGGTGTAAAAAAGACACGTCGGTCCATTTCCATATCCAGCGTCAAGTGCACATCTCAGGCAGGCGAAAACGTGGCAACTCTGCAGCCGCTTTGGACTTCGAAGTTCATGTGATGGCTTGAACCATGTGGCATAGGTGGGCGATTACAAGTTTGGCTCACATGCGAGAGGACTAGCTGGCCAGTGGGGGGACCAACCGACCACTCGCGAGAGCCAAAGCCTTCCACGGGAAACTGCAGAAAGTCCTGAAGCGATTCATGACATTGGGGAAGTTTGCTTCGATTACCGGAACGCGAGAGGCGGGATTGTGGTGGCGCGAGCCCGAGCGGGGCGTGTGCCACCTGCGCATCCAGACGGCGTTGGAATAGAATTTAATACTGATCTCCCCCCCCACTTTGAAACGGGTCAAACCCAATAATTTACGAAAACTTATACTGTCAGTGTTATAAACTGTTGGAAAACATACAGGTGTTATTGATAATATTGAATTGAAATAGTTGGTTGTCAAGGGCCATTGGAAGTAAACAGTACCTGCAAAATTTGATTCTCTGTCGAAATTGTATCATTTGGTCTATTTCAAAGTCGGGGGCGACCAGTAGATCGGTCCTCTCAGTCTCGACCCCATTTTTTTTCCTGCCGATGCGCAAAATTCCACGTTTCATTTTTGCGCAAGACAAAAATGACGCTTTGGAAATGGAAGTTCAACCTTGCGCAGAAGTGTTTTGACATTTTTTCCTGCTCAAAATATACAGGATAAGAAACCGACAGCACGCGGTAGATGCACCCCTACCCCTTGATGTGCCGAGAACTCATTCCCCTTCGCTGACTCCCTGTGATCAATTGCTAACGATTTGATACGAGGAAGTAGTTGTTGAGGACATCGGCCCACGCATCCGTCTTGTACCCACTTCGAGCACGCTTCTCGAGACAATAACTTGGTGAACACGCTTTTGTACCATGTCCAAGTCGGCACTCCGACGTCCCATCGCGAGAGACGTTCCTGAACCTCCACAAGAAAATCGTGGTAACAGAAGTATTTATATTATGTAATAAATGAAGTGTCTATTTTTGAAAGATGCATGCCTTATTACATTTCAATAAGCTATTGTTCCAACTCCATTTCTCTATTACATATATAGATATTAAAAATGATTTGAAATTCTTGATTCATTACTCTTTGTATTAATAATTCAATTGAAAAATCATCCTCAAATCTCAACGCAGTTCGGACGAAAAACGTCAGGTGGCTGTCGATTAGTACTGTCGTGTAGTGCGTCGTGCTGTAAATTCCAATTTCTCGTTTGAGCTTTTTTCTCGAGAAATCGTCTTTTTCTGAATCCAGAGGCACCGTAAATCCTGTAATCTAGCATGTTGAATGGTCTTCGACAGCCTGGCTCCATGTTGAATTAGTTCTATGAATTTTTGGCGACATTCGGCGAAATTCACGGATAAATTGGGGAATTGTCTGGATTGGCTGATTGCTGAGGAATGCCGCATCGAGTTACAGCCGCGCAAGATGCGTCCACCGTTGGCTGGCAAGATTGTACTCTACCAAATGAGTTCTTCTCGCTCTTGTTGGATCACTCTGGGGGGTTGTGGGACGACGTGATGTTCCACGCTGGCGGTGGGGCGTCCATGCCGCGGTATCGAAGGCGCCTCTGTCGCGCGCGCGCGCAACATCTCACAAGTGTCGGTAGAGATGCTGGTGAAGGTCCAAAATCGGAATATGCACAATATGTTTGCGATATCCGCACGGTGGTCCGTTCGTCTCAAGATGTCGCAGCCCCCTTGATATTTCGGAGAAATCGACAACCTTCATCGGAAACGACCGACTTCTCCCATGTTCTCACGCGATGAATGAGGAACCTGGTAGGATGGATTGTATCGGACCTGGCGCATTCATCGTGCGCCACAGCATTTGCGTCCATGACATGCCTCAACGGACTGGCGTCGACTTCGGCTCGAATTGGATTGGAGTCCCCGGTGTCAGGGCCGTTCGGTCCTCTCGGAACACTCTTCATGTGCACAACGCGCCGCCCCCAACCAGCTCCCGTCGCGACATGGCCTACCGTGTTCTCTTGTCGACGCCCAAACGCGTTGCGCATGGAATAGTTGAAGGTCCAGTGTTCCTGCATGACACGATTCGTGGTGGGACATGGACGATGTGGTCGACCTTACGAGGACAACTTGCTTGCCTTTGGCAGCACATGCACGACGGCTAACGAATTCCCCAGATAAAGCATTCGTTGCGGCTACATGTTTCATCTGCGCAAACACGTCGAGAAGCTCGAAATATCCAACGCCTGGCCGAAACATGAGGTGTGAGATATTCCAGGGTTGAGCTGTATCACCCACTCGACATGTCTCGATGGCAAGGGGGGGGCTGCGACACCTCGTTCGCTGCGATGTTTTCAGCCTGATAGAGGGGCACTCGTTCTAATGTTCGCAGCACCCGAGCCAATCGCACCCAGTCCGACGACGCGAAAGCCACGTGCTCGAAAATGGGCTCATTGCCATTTTTCATCGTTGGTTGCCGACATCGCAATCGAACCATGTCGAACGCGTACCAGTCGATGACGACGCCCAACGACCAAAAGAATTACGTCAACGACGTCGGTCAAGTCGAGTGGGGCGCGATCCCGCTCAACGCTGCCTTGGATAAACTCAAGACGACCCGCGAAGGGCTCAGCACGGGCGAGGGTCAAAAGCGCATTGAAGAGCACGGCCCGAACAAGCTTCCGGAGAACAAGGTCAACAAGCTCATGGTTTTCCTTGGCTTCATGTGGAACCCGCTGTCGTGGGCGATGGAAGTCGCCGCGATCTTGTCCATCGTCCTCTTAGACTTTCCCGACTTTGGTCTCATTGTCGCGCTCTTGTTGCTCAATGCGTGCATTGGGTACTTTGAAGAGATCCAAGCCGGCGATGCCGTCGCGGCCCTCATGGGTCAATTGGCTCCCGAAGCCAAGGTCTTCCGCGACGGCGCCATGACGCGTATCCCGGCCGACCAGCTCGTCCCTGGCGACGTCATCCGCATCCGTTTGGGCGACGTTCTCCCCGCCGACGTCAAGTTCCTTGAAGGCGACCCCGTCAAGATCGACCAGTCGTCGTTGACGGGCGAATCGCTCCCCGTGACCAAGTCCACGGGGGACGAAGGGTACTCTGGTTCGGTGTGCAAGCAAGGCGAAATCGAAGCCGTGGTGACAAACACTGGCGTCAACACGTTTTTGGGCCGCGCGGCGGCGCAGATCGCCGGCGTCGAGTCGCAAGGCCGTCTGCAGGAAGTGCTCACGACCGTGGGCAACTTTTGCATGGTGTCCATCATTGCGTGGTGCATCATCGAGCTGGTTGTTCAAATGGGGTCCCGCGCCGACGAGAACCCGTGCTTGATTATCGCGGACGGTTGTTTGGGTGTGGCCAACATTTTGGTGTTGATTGTCGGCGGCATTCCCGTCGCGATGCCGACGGTGCTGAGCGTGACGTTGGCGATCGGGTCGTCGGCGCTGGCCAAGGAGAATGCGATTGTGACGCGGCTGACGTCGATCGAAGAGATGGCGTCGATGGAAGTGCTGTGCTCGGACAAGACGGGGACGCTCACGTTGAACAAACTGAGCGTCGACTTGGACAACTTGATCCCGTACAACGGGTTCGACAAGGCGCAGATCATCCGCGACGCTGCGTTGGCCGCCCGCGTCGAGAACCACGAAGCCATCGACGTCGTGTGCTTTGAGACGTACCCGGAAAAGGACACAATGTGGGACACGTACACGCTGCTGCACTACACGCCGTTCGACCCGACGACCAAGCGCACGATTGCCAAGATTCGTGAAAACGCCACCGGTCGCATCTTTCGCACGTGCAAGGGGGCGCCACAAGTGTGCTTGGACATGGACGTGAATGCCGACGATCTCCGTGACGAGGTCGAAGGTCGCATCAACGAGTACGCGGGCCGCGGGTACCGTGGGTTGGGTGTGTCGATCTCGGAAGGCGACGTCCCGCTGGACAAGGCCGAGTGGAAGTTGGTCGGGTTGATGCCGCTGTTTGACCCGCCTCGCCACGACACGGCCGAGACGATCCGTCGCGCGATTGACTTGGGTGTCGCCGTCAAGATGGTGACGGGGGATCACCGCGTCATTGCGGTCGAGACGTGCCGTCAATTGGGCATGCCGACCAACATCTTGGACACGCGCTTCTTCAACCAGGCGCCGCCCCCCGGCATGAACTTGGCCCAGCTTGTGTACGAAACGGACGGGTTTGCCCAAGTGTTTCCCGAGCACAAGTTTGAGATTGTCCGCCACTTGCAAAGCCTCGGCAAGGTCGTCGGCATGACTGGCGACGGGGTGAACGACGCGCCGGCGCTCGCCCAAGCCGACATTGGGATTGCCGTCGACGACTCGACGGACGCAGCCCGTGCCGCCGCCGACATTGTGCTCGTGTCGCCTGGGTTGAGCGTCATCATCACGGCCATCCGCATGAGTCGCGAAATCTTCTTGCGCATGAAAAACTACGCCATGTACTCGATTGCCATGACCGTGCGCATCGTGTGCACGTTTGGTTTGTTGACGGTGTGCTACAACTGGTACTTTCCCACGATCTTGGTCGTGGTGTTGGCCATCCTGAACGACGGGACGATCTTGACGATCTCCAAGGACAACGTGACCGCGAGCCGCACGCCCGACTCGTGGAAGTTGAAGAGCGTGTTCATTTCGTCCATTTCGTTTGGGTTGTGGCTCACGTTGAGCACGATCATCTTGTTTGCACTGACGTACCAAACCAACGCGTT
>NW_008580198.1:247753-252323 GCF_000520115.1 Aphanomyces invadans | reverse complement strand
AACAGCGTTCACGTCCCGCATCAACGCGGGCCATCCGACCATGACCCACAGCAAGGTCACGAGCGTCGCCCGCTCGATCCGCGCCAGCCGCACGGTTGCATGATGCCCCAACGATTTGACTGCTGTCACGCTTTCATGCATGTAACATACGTAAGAAATGCACTCGACCAAAGTTGTCGCTCAAATCCTTGTGAGACGGCATTTTACGGCCTGCAGGGAGTATTCTTCCCCACTCATGCAGCTCTCCCCTCCTCACGTTAACGAGCACATACACGTTCGGTTGCACGACGGCTGGTCCGCCGCGTCGTCATAGGCTGGCAGCGAGCCGCCCGGTCCAATGCAGACGGAACGGTGTCCTACGCGCTCCTCACGGCGATGCCCGATCGTAGCCATGCCACGGGGCTGTGTGCTTTGCTTCCTTGTGACGTCTGCGGGTGCCCGACGGCCCGACGGCGTTGGTCCCATCTGGCCACCTGGACTGTTGTTCGGTTACTGGTACATTGAACCCTTGGACAACGAATAATATGATGGCCGCCTGACGATCGATATTCAGTTTGGAAGGTCATGGCGATTTTTTCGTCGGCAGGATGGCCAACATGGGGAGCGACTGGTTTTACATCGCGTGGTGCGCGCTCAGCTTGGTCTTGGCGCTCGTGTGTGATTTGGAAGCTCTCCTTCACGACCCTGCAACTTACGGCAAGGTAAGAAGTGCACGACTCGTTTGGTGGACTCATCGCGGTGTAGGTGGACCCGATCGTGAACTGGCCGCCACCCGTCGTCGTCCGCGCGCTGCACCAGTGGGGCACCGACTTTGACCCGCTCTTGCAAGCCCGCCCTTTGTGGTTCAAGGTACTCGATCGTATGGACATGGTCGCCCAGATATCAAGGCGTTTTCTCGTGCCTAGGTGTGCTTTGTCATGGAAATGACGCTCCAAGTCCCGTACTACATCCTGGCCATCTATGGTTTCATCCACCGTACGTGGGTGTGCCACCGTGGCAGACGGAGCTAATGTCGACGGTGGGTAGGTTGTGAATGGCTTCGCGTCCCAACGCTGGTCTACGCCGCGCAGTCGGTCACCGTCATGGTGATTGTGCTGACGGAGCAATTCGTCGGCGAATTCAAAACGTCTGCGCCCCTTGTCATTCTCGCGTCGTACGTGCCGTTCGCCATCGTGCCCATCTTCTTTCTTGTCCGAGCCAGTGGCGCGACCATGTTTGGCGAGACAAAGACCAAGCGCGCGTAGACGCGCCATGTGGAGGTTGCATTGCGTAATAAAGCATGGGTTGAGAAGCGGTCGTATCATCCTCTTCCCCGCACAGCCACTCGACCATGGCGCACGACTTCTTATATGTGTGGTCTCGGCGCCGTGTGTGTGTGTGTCGCATGCAGCCGTCCCGCCCTCCTCCCTTGACAACGCATAATGGCGGCGCATGGCCCCGTGAATGGTGTGAGCTCTGTGAGGTGTGCGAAATCTACGCCAAGGGTTTTTTGGTTCGTCCTGGAACGATCCCTGCATTGAGTTTACCCAACAGCTCGGCGCGTCGTTGTCTGGTAGCGAAACCCTCTCTCGATCGACTCGATGCCATCACTTGATGGCGTCGTGCATCTGGCGCGCGTTCATGGCGCCTGTGCAGTTGTAATAGGCGCGCGTGATGTTTTGCCATCCCGCAATGTGGACCGTCGTCTGGTTGGTCTGGAGTTGGTGCCACAGGACAAACCCTGGCTTCTTGGCGTCGCCCAAGTGCATGCGGTGCTTAAAGTCGTCCGGGTAATCTTGAATGTCGCCGCCGGCAAAGCAGTTGACGTGGTGGAGCAAGTTGATTTTCTTGAGCTCGACGAACGCGGCCTCCCGCGTTAGACCTTGCTCCACGGCCATCGACATGACGGCGTCCTCAAACTGGAGGGTCTTGACGTTGGCTGGCTTGAACGGAGCGACGACAGTGTGGTCTTGTTCAAAGTGGCGTGTCGACTCGATCGTGGTGGCCGTCGCAGCGCCGCACTTGGTGTACAAGTCGCCAACTAGCCCGACCAAGTTGTAGCTGTACCCGAGTGTCCGGGCATCGGTCAGCTTGTAGTATTCGCTCGGCAACGGCTTGAAGAATGGGCCGATCCACGGGTCGTCCTCGACGGGAATCGGCATTTGGTCGTCCAAGTCGACGTGGCTTCGCATCATGATCGAGGTCGTCGGGCCCACCGGCAGCGATCCGTCGCCATAGTTGACTGTGCACCCCTGGAACGAGCTCTCGTGGGCTTGCTGGCCGGCAGCGTCCAAGTTCAATGGCTCGACTTTGCAGTGGTAAAACACCGTGTGGAGCACATCCACCATTGCGTGGTGCAAGTAAAAGATCGGGTCCATCGGGGACAGGAACCCATTTCCCATCGCGCCGCGCAGTTCCATGTGGACCGAGCCGTGAATCCCAAGCTCCAAATCCGCCGACACGGCCGCAATCGACGCCCCCATGTCGAACAGCGACGACCGCGCGTTCGAGATGCTCCAGTCCGGCATGGTGGTTGCGTGCCAGTCGCCGCGGCGAACACATCCAGCCTCGGACGCGTTCAGCGGCGGCGACGACACACACAACGACGTGTGCCCGGCATCGGCGGGCTGCGCGTCCCGGCCTTGAGTGGACCCGCCCAAGTCGGCCGTCGCGATTGCGCACTCGCCGATGGTCTTGCACTGGTTGCTTTGGAACTGAACATAGTCTTGGGTGTAGTCCCAGTAGGCAAGTGTGAGGCATCGATAGGCCGGACCGAGGCTGCGCAGCATGTCCTCAAACGCTAGGATGAACTTGCGGTGCCAAAACAAAAACACACACGTCCCATGCGCTTCTTTGTTGGCTTTCAGGTCGTTGTGCACGGACAGGAACCGCTTGAAGAGACCGCGCTTCATGGACTCTTCGACGGCGCTGATGAACAGAGCTTTCTCCGCGGCCGTCGACGCACTCCATGCTTTGCGCTGCCGTTTGCCGCAACTGGACAGCGTCGTCAGAGGTGTCGGCGCAGGCGTCGGGGTGGCAGTCGGCTGCGACGTTGTTGGACCGGGAGTTGTCGGGGCGATCGTAGGTTTGGTAGTTGTAGCGGCGGGGGTGGTCACCGCGGTCGACACAAGCATGGATCGCGCTCCCGCCGAGACGCGACGAGCTCCTTTCGTCGACTTGAGGTAGCACGTTCCCCATGACCACGTGAAGAGCGCACATCCTGCCGTCGATCGGCACTCGTCGCAACATTCTTCCGCAGTCGTCTTGGCGACAGCGGTCAGGTCCCCGCCAGGATAGTCCACATTATCTTCGATGGCGGCGCACGTGGGAAAGAAAGACGAGAGAGCGGACGCGGCGGCGCCAGGCAGCACCGACGACCGGCCCTTGCCAGATTTGAGGTAGCAGTTGCCCTGGTAAAACACGTACGCATGGCACGATGACGTCGCCGTGCATGCGTCGCAGCACTGCGCCACTGACGACCCGGGCACGGTCGCAATGTCCATGCCGTAGTAGTCGACGTTGGCGATCGAAGAAGAGCACTGTCCTGTGGGCGGTGCTGTTGTGGTTGGCGGGTCGACAGCAGGGACCACGACGCCCGATCGAACGCCTGCTTTGGTTGTGCGACTGCCCTGGGTGTGTTTCAAGTAGCACGTGCCATACGCGTACGAGTACAGCTTGCATCCCGCTGTGGCTTTGCAAATGCCGCAGCAATCGTCTGCAGCGGCGGCGGCGACCCCGACGAGGTCCCCACCCGGATAGTCGATGTCGTTTTCGATGGCCGGGCACTCCTCGGGGTGAGGAGGCACGACGACACTGGATCGAACGCCGGGTTTGGACGTTCGTGGTCCCTGGGTGTGTTTCAAGTAGCACGTGCCATACGCGTAGGCAAACAACTTGCATCCTGCCGTAGCTTTGCAAATGCCGCAGCACGCTTCTGCGGCGGACGCAGCAACGCTTGTGAGGT
Source organism: Aphanomyces invadans (assembly GCF_000520115.1). Lineage (NCBI taxonomy): Eukaryota > Oomycota > Saprolegniomycetes > Saprolegniales > Verrucalvaceae > Aphanomyces > Aphanomyces invadans. Next base: position 248,380 of record NW_008580198.1, on the reverse strand, counting down.
CTCCACCTGCATAGTCCGTGTCGTTTTCGATGGCCGGGCATGGTGGTGGCGTCGCCAGAGTCGCGGAATAGACGCCACGCTTCGCGATGGCCGACCCGTTGGCCGACTTGAGGTAGCACGTGCCATACGCATACGAGAACGCGTTGCAGTGGGCAGTCGCGGCGCAGATGCCACAGCAGTTGTCGACGGCCGCCGCGGCGACGCCCGCGATGTCGTTACCAGGGTAGTCGACGTCGACAGCGATGGACGAGCACGTCGCTTGCTGGAGTGCCGGCTCGGCTACAAACGCGAGCACTAGCAGCGCGAGGTACGAGGTCCGACGAGTGAGGTACGCCATGGACGCGTCGGAATCTCCAATGGCGGCGGGGGTGTTGTGTGGCCGCGCCGTCTCTGTGTGTCGTGCGAACGTGTTACGTCGCGCGAACGTGTTACGTCGCGCGAACCTGGCCGCCACCGTCGCGACCACATTCACTGGCCTCAACCAATCCACAGGATCGAACGGCGAAGTTCGAAGGCATGTTTCATGCGCCGTGTGCGCGAAAGCGCGGCGCCTGGGTTTGTCACGGTCGACAGGTGGCCTGCGCTTGCGTGGGCATGCTGGCTCTGTTTTGGGGGCGTTGCAGTTCG
>NW_008580198.1:239228-242284 GCF_000520115.1 Aphanomyces invadans | reverse complement strand
CGGTCGTTGAACTTGACCGCGCCGTGGTGCGAGACAAACATGAGGGCGACATCCCTTCCTCGGTCGACGCCATGTTCCATGTTCTCGAAGCAGCAAGGGATGTTGCCATGAAAGCAGCGTCAGGTCGAGGGGAGCCACGCATGGAGGGGGCTGGAGGTGACGTCGTCACTTCCAACTTGAGTCCGTGTGCGCTGTCGCGGTGAAAGCGGCCTCATGGGCTGGGAGACTTGACGATGTTTGCGATTCGGGCGTGAGTGCATGGCTTCGACGGGCATCTATCCGATCGCACACTTTCCAGCCGTGCAGTGGCTAACCACGGTCGAGGAATCTCGTGCTCATCCTGCGATCGACTGCACGGACGACTCGAACGCCTCGCCAACACTCGTCCAAAGTACTGGTCATTACGCCCATGCTTATCTTCACTCAGTGGACTGCGGCGTTTGGAGTGATCAGCGCACAGCCATGGAGGACGCCGTGGCATCGAGCACCACGTCAAGGATTGGCTACCCGCCCCAACTCCCAGTCACCAAGTGAAGTCCTCTTGCGCTCTGCATCGTGTTCGCGGTCCCAGCAGCACAAACATGCAGCATTCCAGCGCATGCCAGGTTGCCCACTAGTCGGAGGAAGCGACGAGCGGGTGCACAGCGTTGCCGGCCTTGCATGAGCTTGGCCGGTCCAAGCGATGTTTGTCGCTGCAGCTTTATCTGAATAATTGTGAACTGTTCAGAATATATCTTGCGATCTTCCGTCCACTTCCCGACGACAGCAGGAGGCATGGCACCGACATCGACTCCAGGTCGATCCAGCACAGGAGTCACTCTGTCTGGCACTCACTTGTGTCCCATTAGAACGCGCCGTGCCTCTCGGCCTCATCCAGACGTTCGTGGACGAGTTCCACGCAGACCCTCGCTTCGTGATCGCGCAAAACGGCCTCACGTCGACGCACTGGCGCCACATTGTGTGCAATCGACGCGAGATTGCACGGCAAACGCATGCCTTTTCCAAGAAGCTCCCCGACATGGACGCGTGCAACCAGAACGAAACGGGCCGGTGCGTGTTATCGATTCGCGTCGACGACTCACGCGATGGACGGCGCAGGTGTTGGTTGTTTGCAACGGCTACGTTGATGCGCCGCGCGCTCCAGGCCAAGTACAACCTCGACAAGGACTTCGAGATCTCGCAAAACTTTTTCTTCTTCTGGGTGGGTTGTGTCCGCCGCGCCCATCGTGCTGACAAATCGTATAGGACAAATTTGAAAAGTGCAACTACTTTCTCGAAAACATCCTGGCGACGGCGTCCGAGTCGGTAGACTCGCGCGTCGTTGCGCATTTCCTCGCAGAGCCCACGACGGACGGTGGGCAATGGGACATGGCCGTCAACGTCGTCAACAAGTACGGCGCGTGCCCCAAGAACGTGTACGGCGAGTCATTCCAAACACTGGATACCGACCGGCTCAACTTTCTACTGGGGGCCAAGTTGCGCGACTTTGCCAAAGCGCTGCGCGAAATGCACGCGGCCGGCGCTACGGCCGACGCCATGCAAGCCGCCAAGCGGCCCATGCTTCAACTGTGCCATCGCATTCTCGCCATTCATTTGGGCACGCCGCCGACCGAATTCGACTTTGAAGTCCATGCCAAGGACGAAAGCCACATTCGCGTCGCGCGCATGACCCCCCGGACGTTTCTCTCGACCGTCGTCCCCATCGACGTCAACGACTACGTGTCGATCGTGCATGACCCACGCCACGCATTCGATACGATTCTCACGGGTACGTAGGGCATGGCAGCGACGTTTGAAAGGTCACAGCGCTGACGACGTCGTCGTGCCCAGTCGACCGCCTCGGCAATGTTGTCGAAGGCAACCCGATTCGATACCTCAACGTGCCGTCGGACGACCTGTGGAAGTGCGCCAAGGCCCAACTCGACGCCAACGTCCCCGTCTGGTTTGGATGTGATTGCGACGCCGACTCGGAGCTCGATGCGCATGGAATTTACTCGACTACCTTGTACGACCTCGACGCGGTCTTTGGTACGACGCTAGCGCTCGACAAGCGCGAACGCATGCGGTATCATGTACGTTCCGTGGTGGAGTGTGCATCTAGACGTGGCCGGAACGTATTGATGCGCCGCGTACCGGGTCGTAGAATGGAGCGATGACACACGCGATGGTGTTTGTGGGGTACAATTGTGTCGGCAGCGACGCTCGGCCAGTCGCGTGGAAAGTCGAAAACAGTTGGGGGCCGAAGCGCGGCGCCAAGGGCTTCGACGTGATGACGGCGGACTGGTTTGACCAGCACATGTACCAAGTCGTGGTGCGCAAGCAATTCCTCAAGCCAAGGCACGTCGCGATTTGGGAAAACGGAGTGCCCCTCGTCCTGCCAGTATGGGACCCCATGGGCAATTGCTTGCAGTAGGAACCAGAGCGTTCTCTCCAACACGCACGTCGATGTCGAACACAGACGTGATGGGCACAGATAAAACAACGTGAGGTTGGCCCAACACACACCTTCGATCGATCGGCATGTATCGAGCATGGAGAGAGCTCGACCAAACTTGGTCATTCGTGTTGGCGTCGGGTAAGGCCATTTCCACATGGCCATGCGGAAATGGACGCCCCTTGACCCTGCGCAAGTGCCCATGCAGCGCGGCAATAATCACACGCTGCCATCCTCATTGCTTCAAGTGCCGCTTCGATCGGACTGGTGCATTTCAATCCGTTCGCATCATAAACGTCATATCGCCCAGCTTGGCCATCGCGACGGCATTTATGGATATTCCAAACAAGATGCAAGCGCCGTTTGTCGCTGCAGCTTTATCTGAATAATTGTGAACTGTTCAGAATATATCTTGCGATCTTCCGTCCACTTCCCGACGACAGCAGGAGGCATGGCACCGACATCGACTCCAGGTCGATCCAGCACAGGAGTCACTCTGTCTGGCACTCACTTGTGTCCCATTAGAACGCGCCGTGCCTCTCGGCCTCATCCAGACGTTCGTGGACGAGTTCCACGCAGACCCTCGCTTCGTGATCGCGCAAAACGGCCTCACGTCGACGCA
>NW_008580198.1:228655-231222 GCF_000520115.1 Aphanomyces invadans | reverse complement strand
CTCCAACACGCACGTCGATGTCGAACACAGACGTGATGGGCACAGATAAAACAACGTGAGGTTGGCCCAACACACACCTTCGATCGATCGGCATGTATCGAGCATGGAGAGAGCTCGACCAAACTTGGTCATTCGTGTTGGCGTCGGGTAAGGCCATTTCCACATGGCCATGCGGAAATGGACGCCCCTTGACCCTGCGCAAGTGCCCATGCAGCGCGGCAATAATCACACGCTGCCATCCTCATTGCTTCAAGTGCCGCTTCGATCGGACTGGTGCATTTCAATCCGTTCGCATCATAAACGTCATATCGCCCAGCTTGGCCATCGCGACGGCATTTATGGATATTCCAAACAAGATGATTGCCCCAACCTACTGATAGCTTTGAAGAAGGCGTGCTCATTCCGAAGCACGGTTAAGCTCGGGCAGCGTGATGGCTGCTACGCATGTTCGTGATGGCAACGCATTCCTTGGCGTCGTCGTCGTTGGGGTTTCCGCGAACACGAGGGATATCGCGACGTCGTCCTCTGTTAGTCGGTGCAAATAGTCGAGCTTTTCGTGGAGTTTAAAGAAAAATGAGCGGACTGAATGCGCAACAAGGTCGAGCAGGGCTTCACGATTCGGGCCATCCGGAGCGGCAAATCCCGTGTGCCTGTAGGCGGTCGGGCGTGGTCGCTGCGGGAATCGTAGCTGCCATAGTCAAGCACGCCACCAATCGATGCTATATCATAAACTGCGAGAGGTTCTTGGGAATTCTGTACGATACCAAGTCGACAATGTCGCCGTCGTCAACATGCTTATGTTCGAGTATGCACCATCACGTCAAACCGTGGCAGGTCCTTGAGGTTCTCTGCCTTGATAATCTCCACGACGTAGTTATTCCGCTCTCAAGTAGACTCGCCCAATGGATTTGCAACGATCCCCGCGCTCGCGACTGCTGTCGACGAGCTCCCATTAGAAAAGTTTCATCACAGTCCCTTCGTTTCCTGTTTCGATTCCGGGGAGCTGAATGGGAAACGAGCAGATTTCAAAAGTTTCACGAACTTACTCCTCTCCTGAAGTAGATGTAAATCATTGAAACGACTACAGACACAAATCAACTGCGAGGTTTGCTCATGGTTCTCTCAGTGAGCGACATCATCAGACTGCTGCCACTTGCGACGACGGATACCACTCGTCGCAAGCTGATGTACAGTACCTCTAAAATGTATCAGTACATTGAGCTATCCGTCATTCCAAACGTGTGTTTCTCGCTCGATGGCTATGCACTTGCAAACGCCATTCTGGATTTCCTCTTCAACGTTGCTGGCATAAAGGGACTTGGTCACCTACTTGGATTGCCTGCTGGCATCATCACAAAGAACAACACACGTATATGCCGCGACGAAGCTATGTGTGTGCTTCTGAGTCGACTGACATTTCCACGGTGCTACCACGACATGTCACGAATGTTTGGACGTTCCCGGGCACGTTTGTGTGATATCTTCTCGCATCTCGTGCACGACATTTACGACCGGTGGAACTAAACCTTGTTTTTGAACAAAAAGTTGCTACGGGCCCGCATAAACACCTACTGAGGAAAATCATTCAGCGAGTTTTTGGTTTCATCACTGGAATTAACCTGTGAATTGTTTCTCATATTTCCAGGATAAATCCTGCAACCGTCATTATGGTGGTGATGGTCGATCATGTTTCATCAGGTATTGTTGTGTTTATTCGAAACTGGAGAGGCAGGCCGAATGAACCGACAGACGAGAATGGGCAGAAGTTTGGGCAGAAGGAATTATCCAATCAGAGGGCTTCATTTTGTGATTGATCGACCAATCATTGAACGACATGAAGTCTTGGATGTCGGCGCCATCACCAACTCAACACCAGCACCGCTACCCCACACGTTCATCTCCGGTGACACCTGCACCCACAACACCTGTGCGCAGCGAGAGTCTTTTCCACCTCCGGGCCGACTTCAATGTCAAGGAGACTGTCTGCTGTCGGGACAGCAACGGGAAACGTCTTGCTCAGTGTGTGTTTGAAGGCTCAAGTTGGGATGTCCTCAAGGTGCAAATCTTTGCATACTGCCCGCCACACGTTGAGTACAAGGCTACACACGAAGGGGAGCCTCGTGTCTGGACGATCGAGAGCGAAAAACCCACCATCGCCGACTTTGACACGTTCATCATGCTCAAGATGGGACGATACTTTTTCAAGCCGGGCAACAGCAATCAGGCGCATCGTTACCTGGTAGAGCACCAGGATCACACGTTCTCTGTTGTCGTTCTCAAGTGGGGCAGTTTGGTGTCCACATCCACCGACTTGCAAGGCCTCCAAGAGCAATGTATTCGTCCCCAAGTTCAAGATCGATCTGGAGCTGCCGCCGAAAGTGCCCACAGCCAAATGGTTCGGGAGCTGAAGGGTCAGTGGTCAACGACGTACTCATCATTCGAATCGAATTGGCGCATGTGGGCAGCGTACATCCTGAAGTCACCAACACATCAACATGCCCTTCACATATCAAACCCACCCCCAGCCACAATGCTTCACCTCTTTGAACCAGTGCTGAATGGGGCTC
>NW_008580198.1:202783-203569 GCF_000520115.1 Aphanomyces invadans | reverse complement strand
TTTCCAAAAGTATATTAATGGAGACCCCGCTTGCGGAGTGACGAAGTTTGTTTTGAGTGGCTACCGTGGAAACAACTTGTCGAGAGGGCAGCAAGATGTTAAAAAATCGATGAGCAGTGTGCGGCAAGCTATGGTGTGGAAATTTTGACATCCCTCTGGCCGCACATTTCGTACAAGAACATGTCAAAAATCATGCAATCTCCGGTGACAAAAGTCGTCTGTGTGGCAATGTTGTTGACGAATTGTCATTGTTGCCACATTCGTGAAAACCAAATTAGCATGTCCTTCGATCTGCTGCCACCAACACTTGAAGAGTATCTTGACACAGTAGACGTTGTTGATCAGTAAATTGAGAATATTGTACTGCAAGATGTATGTACAGTCATCCACCGACTTTTGCACACAGGTGTACGCATAAAGTTTGTCAGGTATCGAATGAGACCAAAATATTCGATTAAAGAGGACAAAAATTAGACCGCAAGTCAGTTGAGCAAATCACGAATGGATGCCATCGAGCGGAGACGAAGGGCGCCGAGCTGAGAGGACAACGACTTCTCAGGTAAGATGCCAGTGTGGTTCCAGCAGTTTTGAATCACCTTTGGAGAAACTGCACTCCAGGAATCGTCCAGCCATCGAATCGCGGTGAGAAGGTCGACAGCGTACAAGTTCTTCGACAGCGCTGCCAGGTGAGGGGACTCGGAATCCAGCCGACTGATGACATAGTCCAACTGACGTCGTTGATAGTGTCGCTTGAGCGCAGCGATAATGCCGGCGTCAAGGGGCTGA
>NW_008580198.1:193708-193970 GCF_000520115.1 Aphanomyces invadans | reverse complement strand
CTTCGATCTGCTGCCACCAACACTTGAAGAGTATCTTGACACAGTAGACATTGTTGATCAGTAAATTGAGAATTTTGTACTGCACAGATACAGTATGTACTGTGTTCAAATCATTGTTCTACTTGTATTGCTACTACTGGTATTGTGCGTGCAGGCATTATATTTATAGTTAACAAGGCGGTCAATAGAGTAGTCAATGTATACTGCAACACTTGAACTTGCAGTTGCGGTATATCACACAATCCTTGGCGCGTTCTTCGCG
>NW_008580198.1:184370-185008 GCF_000520115.1 Aphanomyces invadans | reverse complement strand
ATCGAGCCACCCGTCTTTCCAAACGTCTGCTTCTCGCTCGATGGTTATGCACTTGCAAACGCCATTTTGGATTTCCTCTTCAACGTTGCTGGCATGAAGGGACTGGGTCACCTACTTGGATTGCCTGCTGTCATCATCACAAAGAACAACACACGTATATGCCGCGACGAAGCTATGTGTGATTCTGAGTCGACAGATATTTCCACGGCGCTACCACGACATGTCGCGGATGTTTGGGCGTTCCCGGGCACGTTTGTGTGATATCTTCTCGCACCTCGTGCACGACATTTATTTACGACCGGTGGAACTAAACCTTGTTTTTGAACAAAAAGTTGCTACGGGCCGCATAAACACCTACTGCAATGCAGTTGCTGCCGAAGGATCTCCACTGGAATGCGTTTTTGGCTTCATTGATGGAAACAAAATTCAAACGAATCGAATATCAGCTACTGGGGATGGATCAAATTTGAAAATGCAAAACTCAGCGGGCGCAAGCGATATCACTGCCTAAATTTTCAGGTGGTGCCTCCATCGGATGGCATTTGCGTTCACTTTTAGGGGCCTTTAGAAGAACGACGCCATGATTCAGCTATGCTGACATTGAGTGGCTTACCGCGGTCATTTGCCTAACACCCCGA
>NW_008580198.1:160211-172241 GCF_000520115.1 Aphanomyces invadans | reverse complement strand
TTTATAGTTAACAAGGCGGTCAATAGAGTAGTCAATGTATACTGCAACACTTGAACTTGCAGTTGCGGTATATCACACAATCCTTGGCGCGTTCTTCGCGATCCTTGATCCGCTCCAACTTCCTCTCCTTCATGTCCTCCTCAAGTACAAGTTTGCGAAGCTCCAATTCACCCTTGCTGCTTTTGTTTATAAACGAAAGAACCTTCAACATTTTGCCGCCATCGCCCCCGCCGGAGTCGTAGTCACCCTTCATCTTTAGCTTTCCTTGCGGCTTCATCACTTCTTCGGGCACGAAGGCCCCATTCTTCGACTTATGAGTTGAAGAATGATTGCGTCCGACGGTTGCTTTCTTCTCGTTGTCTTCGTCGACTTGGTTGTAAAGATCAACAAATAAGAAAGTCCTTTCTGTGACATTCTCGGCAGCACCCGAGGCTCGTGGCAAAGTGTTGTTGCTCTCCCGATGATCCCGTAAGAGGATAAGAAATATGGGTTGCGCCTTCTCTCCGTCGAATTGCGGGCGGTCAAACACGCTTATGGTGGCCAAGTTGCGTGCGACGGTGTCCCAAACGTCCATGATCTTGCCCCTACGGGCCAAGAATGGCATTTCTGTACTTATTTATGATCTTGCCCCTACGGGCCAAGAATGGCATTTCTGTACTTATTTGGGTCAGTAGCAGGACGTCTTCGCGCTCGGTGAAGACGCGGCGCTTCACTGGTGTTGTCATCACTTGCTGAATGGGAAAAGAATGAATCCCTCTCCGAGGGCCATGGGAATAGAATGAAAATCAGGTTTCTTGAATTTCCTTAACGGTTTTTTAGGGGTTTCTTGAAACATGCGGTGGGAAGCGAAACAGGAAACGAATGGACTGTTTTAAAACCATTCTATTGCCTCGTTCAAATGGCTTGTGATGCGATCCCACAATGGACTTGCCCTGTCGTTGCTGATGTCTAGATCTTTTGGACTGCCATGTCCAGCGTGCTCAGTTGCTCGAATTCCTGCGGCTTCTGCTTCTTGCCGTTGTTGTCATCATGCTGGGTCTCGTCAAGATGATAAGTAGCTATTGACTCTAAAAGCCAATAAAACCCACTGAAAGCTGTGTGTTTTAACCAATCAGGTTGTCAATTTTCATGCCCCCAATAGGATGGCCGAGCACACCTGCGATAACGATGCTGTACAGGAAATCAACAGAGCAGTCGCCACATAACTGCGCCGCTTATCGCCAAGCGAATTCTCAATGAAATGGGCTGGTAATTCATAGCCTCACGTTATTGCGCACGACGTGTAAATACGGATACCGTATGGGAATTCTGCTAGATTCAAGTGGGCTGCCGGCAGGACGACCTCGGCGTCCGGAAAAATAACTCGTAATTGAGCCTCGTGGATCGCATCACGCAGGACTGCCCACTTCCATACCGCGGGGCAAAAACCAACCTGATGAAGTCGTCGGAAGTACAGCGGTCCCAGGTCGCATCAGATTCCAGCGGTATCCCTGCTCTGATAATGACGTTCAAACTATTTAACGTGGAGTTCGCATGGACGTCGAATGCACTGGATTGGCGCGTTAAATATCCTCCATATCCGGATACGATTGAAATCGCGCACACGCGAATTTTTTTCACGACTGTGATGGGCAACGAAAGCGCCAAGCATCTTGGGATATGCGCCACCGCCTCGTCCAGCCATGCCAGGACGAAGATAACTTAATGCCCCTCACTGCCTCTGTGGATCAAGCGCCATTGGAACCCATGCCCGTCGAATTCTGGCAAGAAGTGCACGATACCATGCACGTGAACCCCACGACCTCTCGTCCTCGAGCGCGACCACTTCGGCCGTGTCTTCCACCAGCACCCGCCCCACTGTTGCTTCCATCCGATCTCCTAGCTATGCACGATGGACCGCTTCGCATCAAATTATCGCGATGTCGGCCATTTATGCAAACGTCTTTCCACCTCATTCCGTCGTCGCGTCCTCCGGCATCCACGCAATCCAATGTATTCCTGTCGTGCTATTCTTCTACATGTGTCCTGCAAAGTTGGCGCGGTCCACTACCGTCGACGTTGGGGCAGCTCTCGTGCTTCCTTCGCTTGGGCTCCACTTGGACGTGATCTTGCGTCGGTGCGTGCAAAACTCGACGCATCCGTCGCCCGTGATGTCCATGTCTCCATATTTGCTTTGCGTGCCATACATGCCGCCAAACGAAAACGGCTCCCTACTCACGGTTCCATCGTGAACGATGCTCGACGACGAGATGCGCATACCGCGGGACAGGGACGCCCACGTTGACTCCAATCATGCCGGCGCGGAACCGCGATTGAAAATACTCGGCGTTCCCACCATGGCTCGTATAAATGCACGCGGCGTTGCCAAACGGGCTAGCATTTTCGATCGCAAGCGCTTCTTCAAACGAGTCGACCTAGCCCAGCATGTGACAACTATCGCAGCAGCAGAGTTGACGTACTTGATAAACAGAAATGACGGGCCCAAAAATCTCGTCGTGCAGCGCGGCGTCGCTCGGGTTTGTATGCAGCAACACGGTTGGCCCGACCCAGTACCCTAGACATGATGTTTCATAACAAACCGAAAGACAATGACGTGGCGCGCTGACAAGTCCCCACGTACCTTTCGATTCCTTGGCCCATGGACGGCCATCCACCAAGACACTGGCACCCCCCGCTTCAGCTTCGTCAATATACTTCAGGATTCTATGCCAACAGTGCAGGCATATCAAATTGCAATGGAATCACGACGAGTTCGAAGCGTACCGACGCTGGGAGGCCGCGTCGATGATGGCGCCAACTTGACCAGCGGCCGTTCCTCGCGTCAACGCCTTGGCCTTGGTCACCACTGCATCGACCAGCGCCGAACAGTCGCCCACAAGAAGCAGCACCGACGCCGCCATGCAACTAATCAAGGGTTGCAGTCACGCCAGCGCTAACGTAATGGAGAACGCAAAGGCGCGTCATGTACCGCTGCCCAGCGCATCCTGCAAACGAAGCGACGACGTCACGTGCAGTGGCATCCACAGGTGCATCGGGCAACGCAACCAAGTGATTCTTTGCCCCACCCAAAGCTAAGACGCGCTTGTCGATGGCGCGGCAACGACGTGAAATGAGTTGAGCAATCGGCGACGATCCGACAAACGTCACCTGAATAACGCAAGTGATGCGTGACAAATCCAGACAGCTTCCCATGTCATGTCAAACAATTCCATGAAACGCAAGATGCGTCCGAGAAAGGGAGCATGGCACACGACAAGCCGAATGTCAAACATGGCATTTCTTACCGCTTTGACGTCGGGGTGATCGACTAATGCAGTCACGGGGGGAGCTTGTCCGTGGACGATCTGAAAAAAAACTCGTCATCGCACGTTTTGTCCGAGAGATGCTTACCTGAAATACACCAGGTGGCACCCCCGCCTGTGCGAGAAGCTGGGCCACACGGGTCATGGTGGCGGGGACCTACGCATGAAGGTGAACACGAGAAGCAACGTGCGAAGGGGACCTTCTCGGACGGCTTGAGGATGACACAGTTGCCAGTGGTGAGCGCAATCGGGACAGTCCACAGCGGCACCATGACAGGAAAGTTGAACGGCACGATGGACACAATGATCCCCAATGGATCGCGGGTTTCGTGGCACGTGATTCCACGACTGACTTCCAACACACGTCCTTGGAGAAGTTGAGGCAAGCTGCATGCGTACTCCACCGTTTCATTCCCCTGCAAGGAGAAACTTAGTCTTCCTCTTCTACCGAGTGAAGACAGGACGAAGTACCTTGAGCACACTCGCAATGGCTTCGCTCTTGTTCTTGCCATTTTCCAGTACCACAAGGTCGGCCAGTTCGTCGACATGATGGCGAATCAGTTCGTGAAACTTAAGCATGATTGCCGCTCGTGCTTTCACCGTCATTGCGCTCCAGGTCCCAAACGCTTGTTTTGCGAACGCGACGGCAACATCGACGTCGGTCTTGTCCGAGAGCGTGACTTTTCCAATTACATTTCCCGTGGACGGCGACTCGATGTTCAAGTACCCCCCCGCTTTTGCGGGTGTAAAGACGCCATTGATGAAGTTGTCGCAGACAAGGGCTGCCGGCGCCGCGTCGGCCTTGCAACGCTTGGACGGACTTTCGGGCATGGTCGCTTGGCGATAATGTAAGATTGTTGAAAGATCCCACAGAAGCGACGAGGGTTGTTGTCGTCCGGATACAAAGAATCATCCCGAAGACTGTTTTAATTGGCTGAAAAAGAGGTAATATCTTCCATTTGAACCAATCAATATACACGTCAATGACCAAAGTTCAACTTGACTTGGGTTCATTGCTCAAGAGCGCTCATAGGAACAGACTTTCCTTCCAAGCGAGGTGGCGACGCCGGCAGCACATTTTGGTGCGAGCTAGCTTGATATGCACGTCCATCCTTGTCCTGTTCTCCCGCCGAATACAGCTAAATGGAATTGGAACACGGACCCATCCCCACTTGCCTTGTGTTGCCATCTAGAAACATGCATGCACCGAGACTCTGGATTTGCCTCGACGCATGACGTGGCATCTCCAGTCTTGCCTTTGGTCCACTAACGCATGAGCAATCCCGGCAGTCCCGCACGACAACGTTGTTGAGAAATGAATTGTTCACCATGGGTTTCGACGTCAAGGGGTTGCGTGTTCCACTTCCTGTTGCTCCACCATGGCCAATCTATCGGTCACATTGGTTTGCCACAGCCGTCTCGATTCTCGCAAACTCAACTACATGAACACGGTCATGGATTTGCATGGACCGCGATGAATCCGTGCCTTCTCCCCACGTGGCTTGGCTTGCTACGGCGTCAAGGACGCACGCTGGGGCACCAAACGAATGACGAGAACGTTGGCCGTCTTTGTGTAGGGCACTGAATTCAGCCAAACCGTCGAGAATTGCCTCGTCGGGTCGTCGTGCCCATGTCTTTGAACATTGAAGCACGATGACCAGCTCTACGGCTTGACGCACGAGGCGATGGACCTTGGCAGGATACGTGCAAACACGGAATCCACACGTTTCTAGACATCGCGAATATGACGTTCAATTGGCTCCAATTGGCAGCAGTATCCTATTTGAAGCTGCTGCTGCTGCTGCTGCTGCTTTTGACCAAAGGGCGCTGCATTGGCACAAACTACGGCGTGCACAAGGCGCGCATGCCCCCATTGCCGCCGAGAGTTTAGTGTGAGACCACTTCATACCTCGTGGCGATGGCATTAGTAGGCTCCAAGTCGCTCGGTCACCAAGTCGGGCACGATTCACACACCACGTTGACGTGCCCCCATCAACATGGCATTGGATGAAGTAGGCTGGCAAGCTGCCGTTCGTGGTCCATCTCGATTCCGTTCTCATCACGGCTGGTTTCCCTTGAACCTCTAGCGAAAGTTTTGGTGAGTCTAGAGTGGACTGCTGCTATCGTCGCGAGGTGTCGAATGATTGGAATTCATGAGCATTTCCCTGCTTCAGCTTTCAGTCGTGCGCCACGCGACGTTGTGCTTCATCCTGTGTACGCGAACGACACTTGGAATTCTCACAGTTGGGCCAACTGATGATTCAAAGCACGATCGGTGCTTTTTCTCGATTTCTTATCGTGTCGGTGTACGCTTCTCGACTTGGACGGTGGGGTGTGTCTGAAGCCACGCTAGCTGCCGAATCGCGTCGGGATCGCACGTTAGAGCCACCGAGCCCATGAGCACAGTGTAAAAGTCCGTCAAGAACGCGACCAGGTCACGGGACGGAAGTCCAAAGCCAACACCTGGCGTCTCCACGAGGGCATCATTGAACACGGCCAGACGCAGGGTCTTGCAAGCGTCTCTTTCCTCGGAGAGACGTGGCTGGACATAGTCAAATTCCAGGAAGGACAGCCCCCACAACGTCAGCAACTGCCGTCGTCGGGCAGGGGGCATGACATCATTTACGACTTCGTCCGAATTAGATTCCAAAAACACGGCGCGACATTTGGGGTGTCCGTGGCGTCGTGCTTGGTCATGCAGCGTCCTGAGCGCGTTGTCGGTGAGGTAGCGACCAAGTCCTTGCCCTTTCGTATCGACATTTGGATTAGTAGCAATATACGTCACGAGGCCACAGTTGCTCCTGCGATAGTACTCAAAGCACACGCCAGCTAGAATAGTCGACCTGCCCTCTTTGTCGAGAAGAAGGAGTATGTGATAGAGGCACTCAGAATCGTGACTGGATTGTGTCAGTTGGGCATGGAAACTTTCGAGATCGTCCAGTTCTAGAACATCATCAGGTTCTTATCAACGGAGGTGTCTTACCGTCTGGGTACATGCCAAAGCAAGGCTCAAGGATATCGTTGTAGAAGCGCTGGAGCAGCAGTGGTTCGTACGCCGCATGCAAGGCCACGACCTCATGGCCTGCCGGTGGTGTCATGGCTCAACCCCGCCAATTTTGAACTGGAAAAGCGATGATCTGCATCCATTGGTTGAAAAACTTGTCTTTTATCCAATCCATAGTGTCTATGGCAAACGGCGCGCATCGATTGGTCCTCCGCTCCATTCAAGGTGGATTATCCGGAAATTGCGCCAATTTTATCCGGGGACTCCATTCGCTCTCCAATCTTCCGCCGGAAGCATGCGAACGCGCCGAGGTGGAGGCGTCGAGAACGAAGCTGACGACGTGATCGAGATCAATGGCTCGCCCAACGTAGATATCTTACAGCGCTTGCCGCGTCGTCGTCACCGGGCGGTTCGCTACATTGAATCCCTAGATGCCTATGTATGTTGCACCGTCTCCAAGGAACTCCTCTCACCGTTGAGGCATGCTGTAGAGTCAGCCTGCAGAAGGACCGAAGTCATCTCAACATGGTACAGCACAGCCGTTGTACCAACGGCACCCAAGGTCACCACGCGAGTCGAATCCACCTTCGGCGGATGAAGAAGAGATTGACGAGAACGAATACGACGACGAGGATGAGGAGAACCTTGACGAGGACGAGCAAGAATCTTTCGACACAGCTGAAGACGACGGTGAATCTGTAGAGGACGAATCGGATGATCCTCCAAGTCCTGATATCAAGCAAGAAAGTCCAGGATCTGCTGGTCTTGGGTAAGCGAGAGAAGCCACGCTGTGACCGTCTAAGATCCATCTAAAGGCGTTCAACTTCGCGACTCAACGTACGCTCTGCTGCCGAGCCCACGCAAGATGAAATCAGGTTCGACGGAAACACCACCATCGAAACAACCCTCGTCAGGCATGCTAACGTGGGCCATACAGAAAATCCAAGAGACCTGTCGTTCGATCATCCCAGGAGGAGCCCGAGGAAGACTCGAGGTACAGCGATCTAGCTCGTTCATGAACTCATATGTATCTTGCGACAGAGCCACAATCTCCGAGCCAGTGGATACGTCTACGCGGAGACTATCCACTCGTCGTCGACGGTCTGGAATTGGAGAAGATTCAGATTGCCAGCTGTACACCTTGTCAACTGCCACCTTCTTCCCCCTGCCTGATCCATCCCTGTTCGCCTTGCGTAGGGTAGATACAGCAGTGACGAACGGTCCAGCTGCCGATGGCACTTTGACTGGTCGGTATCCTACACGTCGGCGCATCTCGGGTCTCGAAGGGAACACGGTGTCGGCGCTTGAAACGTTGCCACCACCGAAGTCCCTCAACCGCTCATCCCAGCGGTACATGTCGCGTCAGGAACTTTGCGGATTGATGGTTCTTATGTAAGCAGGTACCCCTTGCGAGACCGATCGCGCCATCATCGCCATCGCGACTCGTTTGACGAGCCCAACAAGACAATATCGGCGTCGTCATCAATTACATCGTTTCAGTCCACTCGCGCAGCCACCCAAGTCTTGGATCGCGCAGCTCGGTATGCCCTTCGGGCCAAGCGCGAGAACAGCGACGTGGCTATGTCATCTCCAGAGAAATCCAGCCAGCAGCAGGGCGGTTATCACCGGTCCACAAAGAGCTACTCCCTCCGCGATCGAAGTAGCATTCGTCGTCAAGTGACGGCTTCTGCGCCGCAACCAAACTACCCTCTCTACGACGACTTCGGCGATGCGCGCCCCCCGAAACGTTCCAAACACCATGTCGATCGTCAGCCCTCGCGCAAGTTCTACGCTCTCTCGAGCTCGTCGTCGTCTGATTCGACTTCCGATGGGGAAATGCAAATGATCAAGCGCGGCAGCAGTCGAAGCAAGCACGGCCGGCGGTCGTCCAAAGGTTCGTCGGTGCTGGACACTGACAAGACCAAGGCCTCGCTCCCAGCTGACATTTCTCCTCTCGATATTGACCCGTCAATCACGTGGGATTCCATTGGAGGGCTCAAATCCCACATACACGCGCTCCAAGAGATGGTGCTCCTGCCACTGTTGTACCCGGAATTCTACGCCAAGTTTGCCCTCTCTCCACCGGCGGGCGTTCTCTTCTACGGACCTCCTGGCACGGGCAAAACGCTCGTGGCCCGCGCGCTGGCCAACTCGACCGGCAGCCAACGCATAACGTTCTACATGCGGAAAGGCGCGGACTGTCTTAGCAAATGGGTCGGCGAAGCTGAGCGCCAGCTGCGCGTGCTTTTCGAACAAGCCAAGAAGACGGAGCCCAGTATCATCTTCTTTGACGAGATCGACGGTCTTGCACCAGTCCGCAGTGCGAAACAAGATCAAATCCATGCCTCTATCGTATCGACGTTGCTTGCGCTCATGGACGGTACGTCCGTGTGGTAGCGTTTTCAATTCGGATCATTTTTCATGCATTTGCTCCAGTCGGGCTATTTGACAGCGAGTTGTTCACGGACTTGCTCCATCGTAGGCCTGGATTCTCGCGGTCGTGTGGTCGTGATTGGAGCAACGAATCGGATCGACGCAATCGACCCTGCTCTCCGTCGACCTGGTACGTTTTCTCTTTATGTTTGGTGGCGTCAAGGTTGTCGCAGGTCGCTTTGATCGAGAACTTGCGTTTACCTTACCGAATGCGACGGATCGCGCAGCCATGCTCGGCATTCACACCAAGAAATGGCAGCCGCCGCTTTCGACGTCATTCAAAGAGCAACTCGCCAAAGAACTGGTCGGGTATTGTGGCGCTGACATCAAAGCTCTGTGTTCGGAAACTGCCCTTGTCGCGTTCAAGCGGTCCTTTCCTCAAGTTTACGACACGCCGGCGAAACTCGACGTGGATCTGACGGAAATGCGCGTGCTGCGGTCGGACTTTCAGCTCGCCCAAGCTAAGATCGTACCGGCTGCCGCGCGGTCGCAAACGGCCGTCGCAGCGCCCCTGCCTCCCCTACTCGCCCCATTGCTAGAGGTATGTACCCTATTGCCTCGTTGAAGTGGAAAAGGTCCACTCGAGCCGTAGGAACCGCTGGCGAAATTGGTCCACTTAGTTCACGCATCGTTCCCGACCGGGTTATTCGCCCCGCCGCCTGCGGTCACGACGAATGCCGCTCCGATCTATGACTTGGCCACGACAACGTGCTCGCATTGTTTGAATTCATTGCCAAACCACGGCGACAACGTGTCCGATCGGAATATTCAATCGTGCGAATTATGCCGGTCCTCGTTCCATGCGACATGTCTTGCCTCACCAACTCGGTGCTTCTCGTGCATGCCTTCGTACACGTACATCCCGCCGTCCCTCGTGCGGTGCCTCGTCTTTGGGACGTCTGGTGCGATGGGGCAGTCCGTGCTCACGTCGGCCCTGTTGAGTGCCATGGATGGGCTTCCTTGCGTCGAATTTGATCGCTTCAGTAGCCCCGCACAGTGGATGACCAAGTGGTCCGAGGTGCTGACGCGGGTGCCATGCGTCGTCTACTTTCCGCACTTGGATCAATCTTGGAACGATCACCCGACGGAAATCCCGGCCTTGTTGCATCACTGGTTGCAGACCGCACAGCACCTGCCCATCGTAGTCGTGGCCACAGCGTCCACCGTCATGCTCCCTGCCGACTTGGTGTCGCTCTTCCCGCACCAGTATGAAGTGACGCCGCCCAACGAAGCCGCCCGGCGATCGTTCTGGAGTGCCGTGGGCACGTGGGTATCGAGTCCACCGCCGGCGGCGCTCCCGCCGCCCAAACCACTGCGCGTGGTGGCGCCGCCGAAGGCCAAAGAACAGACGAAATCGACGGCGTCGGTCCTGACTGACCAAGAGCAGCACCATCTCCGTGAACTCCGCATTTTCCTTGAAGCTGTGGTTTCGTACTGCATTCGCCAAAAAGCGAACGCGCCGTTTGTGGTGATCGAGACGATGCTGGACGACGGGTCGACTTGTCGACGGCACATGGACTTAACCACAATTCGCGACAAAGTCCACGATGGCGAGTACACGACATGGGAAAAGTTTATGGAGCACATCCACGAGATCGTCCAAGATGCGTACGCCGCCTACCCCAAGTACAGCTCGATGCGGTACGCAGTCGTTGTGGGTCTTCCTGTGCGAACCACGGATCGATCGATGTAGGTACATTGCTCATGCCGCCGCCAACATGCAGGACAACGTGATGAGTTTTGCGCATCGGTTCCGAAAAGAACAGGGGTATGATCTGTTTGCTACGTGCCGCGAGATCCAGCAAGCCAAGCTGGCCACGCGACCAGTCCCAGCCCCCATGCGCCTGAAGCGGCCCGGCGCGCTTCCGCCATCGATTTCACCTCCTCCAGTGGCCGTCGATCTGGTCGAAGACGACGCGGTGAGTGATGAAGTGCAGGAAGTGTTTGCCGTGGGCGATCCGGTTTTTGTCGCCAAGCGCACTGGCCCTGGAATAAACAAACTCGGCGGCGCTGGCCGCGTCCAGCATGTCTACAATGCCACAGACGATGGAGGACTCAAGTACGACGTCAAGTTCATCTTGGGCGGGTTTGAAAAGGAGGTGCGTGCTAGCAACTTCGATAGGTCTCTGATCCATTGAAAAATGTGCGGTGTAGGTCGACGCCAAGTACGTGCGGCGGCTAACTGAAGACACTGTCCAAGCCAGCGTTAAAATGCACGCGACGACGACTGTTGTCGGGGCTAACAGTCGAAGGGCGGCTGCACCCACTGCCGACGATATCTTTGACGCAACTGTGTGGCCTCATTTGTACCAAGCAGGCTGGGAGTACCTTCCTCCGCCGGTGGGGCTGTGGGTTGCCGACCCTCCCATGGACTCAGAGGGGACCGACCACGCACTGTCCAGAGCCGAATGGATGGAACGGCACCAGTGCTTTCCATCCCGCGACGACGTTCTTGCGTTTGTGAAACAATCGCCCGACTACGCGCGCCTGTGCTTTGGCCAACGGTGCGCTCGATTTATAGTCCATATGGATGGGAATTCACGCGGGAACGAAATAGATATGTTGAAAGGAACATTGCCGACGGATTAGTCGCAAAGCCTGTGCCGTGGACGCCCCAAGAGGAAATGTACTTCATGATGCTTGAAGACAAAGCAGCATCGCCAACTCAAGCGGCCGACCGAGACGGGTCGACTTTGTCGGAAACCCCGGCGTTCACAGTGGACGAGGTAGTGTCGGTGGAAAGGTTGTTGGGTGCACTCATCATGTCCAGGACCAAGTACGTGCCATCGTGGAAGATTTGGTCCAAGCGACCAACGGATGGTCTGTCGACGCGCTGCGGCAAGAACTCGTGCAACTCAACCATATCGTGTTGGCTCATCGGCAACACTTTGACCGACGGCCGATGATTGAGGTGATTTTTTCAACAGCGCGGTCTACATACTGACGGTGGATTGGCGGTTGTAGGCGCTGCGAGATCGCGTTCAGGCTTTCCATTAAGGGAGATGGGATCGCTGGAGGAATCGCGGCGACGCCACATCTCACACGTGGGCCCGAGCATTCTGCTCCTTTAAACTTCGGCTTTCCCCCGACGCGCCTTGAGGATTCACAAGCCAAGGATCTCATTCGTGATGGATCGTGAGCGAACGAGTGGAATACACAACAAGATGGAATATTTTGCTTGCTTGAAAGATATTTTGGTCTAAAATTGCATTGTCAATTGCAATTACAGTCCGTCCAGAAATTATAGACGCACCTGGAAATTTTCGTGTTCGTCATGATGCGATCCTGTTC
>NW_008580198.1:152944-154175 GCF_000520115.1 Aphanomyces invadans | reverse complement strand
GTAGGCGCTGCGAGATCGCGTTCAGGCTTTCCATTAAGGGAGATGGGATCGCCGGAGGAATCGCGGCGACGCCACATCTCACGTGGGCCCGAGCATTCTGCTCCTTGCTCGGCAAACCTCGGCTTCCCCCGACGCGCCTTGAGGATTCACAAGCCAAGAATTTCAATCGTGATGGATTGTGAGCGAACGAGTGGAATACACAAGATGGAATATTTTGCTTGCTTGAAAGATATTTTGGTCTGAAAATTGCTTGTCAATTGCAATTATCAGACCAAAATATCTCTATTTCATCCTTAATTCCAATTGTTGAGTCTGGATGCCATAGAGGGAGAATTATGATTTTTTGATGATGAGGTGCTTTTCCATCCATATAATTTTAGCAAAAATGAAAATATATGCGTCGTGTGGTTTCACTTGATTAAGGTATATCGTACGTCGACGGCCGACCGTTTCCAAAAATGCCCAATCAAATGCGGATCTCAACGGACCAATCAAAATAGTTACTCCACTCGATTTTCTCGAAGTCCCACCAATCAGAACGCAATGCGAAACGCGTTCAGCAGTAAAGCAACAACCTGCGTCGACACCGTTGATGTTGCGTGGAGATGCTGCGCCGCTGCAGCATTCCCGCGTTGGACGCGAAAACCAGCGATATGACGGCGACGTGCGCCTAATTGTGTGCATTGTGCCATTCTCTCCAGCGGGCCAAGTACTCTTGATCTCAAGCTCGAAGCATAAAGATTGCTGGATCTTTCCTAAGGGAGGATGGGAGACCGACGAGTCTGTCCAAGCTTGCGCGTCGCGGGAGCTCGAAGAAGAAGCAGGGGTATACCTTCGTATACATGAGGCATTCACGGCGCAGCTGATGCATATGACGTGCCTCTCAGGTTGAAGGGATCGACTTGCAACCTTTAGGCGAAGTTAACTACACAAGCGCGAACAGCAGCGACCGTTCGAAACCGAGCCGACTGATTGGGGTGTCCATGCGAGTCACCAAGGAGTACGAGGAATGGTCTGAAAGCAAGCACCGCCAACGGCGATGGGTACATCACGGCCACACGACTGCATCACACTGACGACCCCCCTGCTGCAGGTGGACTTGAAAACTGCGCGCTCAATGCTTCAATCGCGCCCCGAGCTCCTCGAAATGCTCAATCGAGCCGCCACATCCTAATCTTTTACTTCAATGCCAGCTTACTCAAGGCAACGTTGCGCATTGCTTGACATGTGG
>NW_008580198.1:140944-142571 GCF_000520115.1 Aphanomyces invadans | reverse complement strand
TGCGTGCGTTGACGCCAACATTCACGATGTCGTACTTCACGAACGACGGTGCTGCTATCCTCTTGTGACAGGGAGATGCAGTCGAGAGGATGCGCTTGCCCCCTCGCTCCTACTGGGTGCACTTTTGGCGTCGTATTCGGGACCATCTCGTCCCCCCCTGCTTGTCTTGTCATGGAACGCACGCCAATCGTGGCAGGCAGCTCTCCCTATGCATGCGTTGCGACTGCAAACGACGATGCACCACACAATACCGACATAACAACCTGAAATTGTCCCCGCGGTACATCGAATGGCCACCCGCTCCAAACGTGGCGACGTCGGTGGCCCCACATGCGCATCACGACATGTCGAGACAAACCTCAGTTTAACCTTACCACGAAATCCCGACCGGTGCTGATGTGTGGGGGCGATTTTGGCCAGAGCAACGTCGCTTGACAAGCATATCTCTTTCCTTGCAGATCGAAATGCTGATGACGAGAGATGCATCGACATGGATTCCAATGGATAGACGCATGCAGGATACGTATGCAATCCATTTTAATTCTTTGGTCGTTTCGTGGTAGTCGTTTTCCGAACTGGAGTGGGCGACGGGGTTGGCGCAGGAGTTGGGGCAGGTGTAGGCGCTGGGGTCGGCGCAGGTGTGGGCGACCGAGTGGGTGCAGGGGTCGGGGCAGGTGTAGGTGCTGGGGTCGGTGCTGGGGTCGGCGCTGGGGTTGGGGCAGGTGTAGGTGCTGGGGTCGGCGCAGGTGTAGGTGCTGGGGTTGGGGCAGGTGTAGGTGCTGGGGTCGGCGCAGGAGTAGGTGCTGGGGTCGGTGCTGGGGTCGGCGCAGGGGTCGGGGCAGTGAGGGCTCGATCAATGTTAAGGCGACCGTAGCCGTAATTGTTGTTTGGGTACTGGGAATCCGACACGCCGCCACAATTTTGGTTGGCAACAGTCAACGATCCTTTGTCGGTGTTGCCCGTCAAGGCTGCATACACTTGGGCGTACGAAGCACCGGGGTTCGCTGACAAGTAGAGGGCCACGGCGCCCGTGACGTGCGGCGCGGCCATCGACGTGCCAGACTTGAGAACGTACCCGGTGTCCGATAAATAGTCGATCGACTGAATACTGACCCCTGGGGCCGACACATCCGGCTTGATCCGACTGTCATACGTCGGGCCACGGGAGCTAAAGGACGCGAGACCGTCCGCGGCGTCCGTGGCACCGACCCCAATCACGTCCGCAGACATGCCAGGGCTCCCGACAGTGCCGCAAGTGCTGCCGCTGTTCCCGTTGGAAAAGACGGGAATGATGCCTGCAGCACGCCACGCGGAGATTTGTGGCTGAAACCACGTCGCCGTCCCATCGGTCGACCCCCACGAGTTATTGATCACGCGGGGGGCCTTGGTGCAGTCCTGCACCCCTGCCGAGTTCGTCGGACAAAGCATCCATTGTGCGCACGCTGTCAGCGCCGATTGGGGACAAGTGGTGCTGGTGCAACCCACACAAGCGATCCACTGGACGTCCGGCGCGACGCCGATGCCATTCGTCTGCCCCGCAATCGTTCCCATGGTATGGGAACCGTGGCCTTGGTAATCCTTGGGTGTGAGTGATCCTCCCGACGGATCGTACCAGCCAAACTCGGAT
>NW_008580198.1:133422-134309 GCF_000520115.1 Aphanomyces invadans | reverse complement strand
TCGGGTGCGCCGCGAGCTTGCGCACTTCGCCTTCGGTCAAGCTTCCGCACGGAAAGAACGTGTTGTCAATGTAAAAGAACTGGTCGCAGCTCGACGCGACGCGATCGCCCAAGATGCTGTCGACGATTTGCTTGGACTTGTCGGAGCGTTGCTGAAGCGCCTGGACCAAACGCGGTGCCGACGCGGCGGTTTTGGGCAAATGAAGGGCTTCGAGGTCGATGGGAACGAACGTGACGACAAGATCTTGCACAAACCCGGACGTCTCGAGTTCACGGTGGACATGGGCTGCGATTTTTGCTTGCGCGACGGCAGCCGCGACTGCCAGAACGGCGTACGTCGAGTGTACCATGGTGGCGGTGGTGGCACCAAAGCGAAAGTGATCCGATACGCGCGCCCTTCAAAGCGTCCGGAGAGAAGGGGATGAGAATGACGGAAATCTCACCAGGCCAACCTCTCCCCTTGTCACACTTTCACAGAGACGGAGATGGGTCTGCTCCGACCTGCGCTGCTGCGGCAACCCCGTAAAACGTCTTGCGCAGTTCTTGCGCTTGCATCGAAGGAACTACGACCTGCATAGTGCACCATGGCACAGTCGTAGTGTTCCCGTTGGAGCAGGCATCTGACCGGTCAGGAGCCGACATCTGGATCCAATCCCATGCCTCCGTCCAGAAGCACGTTTGGTGGCGGCTGGCCAAGGCACCAGACGGACAATATCGAGCCATTGCGGTTGGAGCACAGATGAAGCGGCTCGGTCGACTTGGAGATGGTGCCGACTCGGGTTCAAGCACCATGATCCATTGGCCCTGCGGCTCGTACTCGTTGGGCCGATGTACGTTACAGTGAATTTTTAAAAAGCTCGCAATGAGCAATTATTTAGAAGTTTGCAT
>NW_008580198.1:101797-104306 GCF_000520115.1 Aphanomyces invadans | reverse complement strand
CTTGCAAGAATAATGGCAGGGACGGAACACCAACGGCAAATGATAAATTAAATATTGGAATCCCAAGCCCAAGCGCATGAACAAATGCTCCAAGCGCAACAAGAGCAACACGAAGAAGAAGCACACTATCAGCACGCGATGCAAGAAGCAAAGTTGAGACAAGCGGTGGTGAATGATGAAGTAACTATGACACGCGAAACGGAACCTCGCGAAACAGAACGGCGAGTAGAAGAACTTTCAATGCCTGAGTACCAAGGGCATTTGAATGAAAGTATTGGGTTGTACATCCACCGTGTTAAGAGGTTTTCTATGGCCAAGATTGTGGATTACGTAAAGAACCCAAGCCTTCAACCGCGATGTCTTGCAATGGTGGTAGCGAATTTAAGGGGACAGGTAGCAGCTTGGTATCGAGTGCTGGCCTGGCCTCAAACAGAGAAACCCTTCGGTACACTCGTGGACTTCGAAAGGCGTTACATAAGGAATTCGAACCTGAAGATCTGTAAGAGCGACTGCGCGATCTTTTGTTTGCTTTGCAACAGAAGTCGTGCAAGGACTTGTTCGAATACGTCGAGAAGTTTCGCGGTGTGTGCACCGACATACATGGCATGTCCGAGCTGGACAAGGTCACGTTTTTTACTCGTGGGCTGAAGCTCAAGACACACGAAGAAGTAGGCACGGACAGTGCAAAGAATTGTCGACGGTGATTGAAGCGGCGCTGGAGGATGAACGAGCGCGCTCCGTTTCACTCGCGTCGATGACGAAGCATGACAAACCCAATCGAGTTAAGCGCTCTGAACGAGTATATGACAAGCGCGAAAGACAAGAGCTACCACGCATATTGGTGCAAGAGTCCATGGGCATGGAAGTGAACAATGTGAAAGTACACGACAGTCGGAAGAAAGACCATGGAAAGGTCCAGTGCTATAATCGCCAGAAGTTGAGGCATAGCAGCAAACTGTCGCCAGCCCAAGAAGCGAATTGCAGGGCAAACAAGTGAAAGTCTACAGAAGAATTTCGTTACAGAAGAATTGTCTGAGGACGAAGTTGAAGATATTAAGTACGGAATGGTCGAGAAGATCGACGTGGGCCAAAGATGCAAGTCAGAATTGCATGTGAAGTCTGGAACATTGAACGGCAAAGTCGTGAAGATTTTGCTTGACTGCGGAGCGACCACTTGTCTTTGTTGAGTCCGCCTTGCGAACAACATCATGCGGAAAAAAGTTGTGCGCGTTGCGGGTAATGACGGCGTATGGTCGCCAGACACGGAGTCCCATGAAGTATGCGAAAAGGTGACAGTGGGAGAATTCAGCTTTGAGGACACATTTTTGACCGAGCGAGACTTGAACGACAAGGAATTCGATGTTATATTGGAAATTCCGTGGTTCAAGAGGCACAAACCCACGATTGACTGGCGCAAGGAAGAAATTGAGTCGTAAGCCCAAGCAAGTCGGGCTGGATGATCAAGCTTTGCCATGTGGAAGCAGAGCAAGTCCTGTTCCAGTAGTGATCCAAAGTGTACTGGATGAATACAAGGATGTATTTCCGAAAGAGCTTCCGGACGAATTCCCTCCCGAGCGTCCAGTCCAGTTTAACCTCACGTTAAAGCCGGACGCTAAGCCACAGAATCGTGCACCATTTCGACTCGCGAAAGTGGAACAAATGTCTTTAGACAAGTTTGTACAAAAGCTTAAAGACAAGAAATGGATTGAATTGGTGACAAGTGACTGTGTGTCAAACGTCTTTGGAGTTCCAAAGAAGGACGAGATGGGAAGGATGCCTTCTCGTCAAGTGTGGTTGAAAACGGCGACTGCAAACACCCCAATTCGATGGGTGCTCGACTACCGATATGTCAACTCACAGTCTGAAATCCCCAAGATTCCTCTTCCGAACATCGAGGACTTTTTCAACAAGATGTACGGATGCAAGGTGTTCAAGTAGATTGATCTTGCGTCAGGATACCATCAAATGCTGGTTGAGCCGCAGGCGCGCATGTATACTGCATTCCGTACACACAAGGAGATCCTGTAGTGATGAGTTGCCCCAATGGGAACGGTGGGAATAACGGGAATATGGCCGCGACTAATGCGATCTTAGTTCGACAAGTTTACCTTCGTCGTGGTGTACTAGGACGACATATGTATCCACTCAAAGACGATGGTGGATCATGTCGAACACTTACGAGCTGTGTTGGACATCTTGCGCAAAGAGCAGTTATTTGCTCGACTCGAGAAGTGTGCATTTGAATTTGCGGTCGGCAAGGTAGATTTCCTCGGTCACACGATTTCGAGTGAAGGTTCGCCAGTCAATGCAATATAAAGTCGGCGCGATCGATCAGTGGGCAGCCCCTAGAAACAGCAAAGAACTCCTGAGTTTCCTCGGTATGGCAGGCTATTACCGCAAGTTCACAGCAAACTATGCCAAGCTCGTGTCTCGAGCTTACGAAGGTCAAAGTACCATGGGAATGGACGGAACAACACAACAAAGCATTCCTAGTAGTCAAGGCTGCGTC
>NW_008580198.1:93040-95813 GCF_000520115.1 Aphanomyces invadans | reverse complement strand
CGTTGCATTCACCGATGGAACGAACGTGTGGAGGGCATCAAGCGCTTGAACCTTCGAACATTGAGTTTGATGATGAACTCGCCTTCTCAGGGGGAGGAGAGCGATAATAAGTTCGAAGTCGAAGTGCCACAAAGACTCGTCATCAACCATACGGAAGTGCTTTTGTACAGTATTGTCATGATGGACGAGAACATGAAGAAACGATTCGTTAAAGCCTATGTAAAGACGAAAGATTTCGAAGACAGCAACAAGACTAGAAGATGACGTCAGACTCTTTATTGCGACTTGCGAAACATGCGCTCGTTACAAGACAAGTAGCGCTAAGGCCATTGGAAAGATGATCCCCATCAAATCTCCTGAAGAATGTTGGCATACAATTTCAATCGACTGGATCACTGGTTTACCGATGTCGAACGGCAAAGACGCGATCATGACTTGTATAGACAAGACGTCAAAACGCTCAAAGTACTGTACCACTGTACCACAAATTCGAAGGTCGATGCGCCCCAAGCGGCAAAGGAGTTTTCGACACGATTATGCGGTATCATGGCCTTCTAGCCATAATTATCAGCGATCAAGATCACAAGTTTACGTGTTCGTTTTGGAAAGAACACATGAAGGTCATGGGAGTGAAACTTTGCATGACCACGGCAGGACGAGCTCAAAGTGACGGAGCCACTGAACGACAAAACCGAACTCTCGAAGATGCCTTCAGATGTCAAGTCTCCTACTTGGGAAGTGACTGGTCGGAACATCGGGACATCGGGACAATTGAATATGCGCACCAAGGCTTAGTGCAATCGTCGACGGGCTTAGCACCGTTTGCAGTGGGTACAGGAAGAAAGCTGCGTAACCCAGTTGTGAACGACTGTGAAATGTTGAATGAATGCGCGACGAACTTCTCGGAACGGCGTAAAGAATTGATTAAGATGGCGATTAAAACTTCGACAAAGCGCAAGCGCGACAGAATAACTGTTATGACAAGAAACGATCGTCAATCGCGGTCAAAGTAGGCGATTTTGTCATGTTGGCCACGCGCAGCATTCCGTTGAAGCACGCGCAGTTGAAAGGCAGAAGCGAGAAGTCAAAGATTGTACCAAGATTCAGAGGACCCTTCAAGATCGTTGAAGTGGTCAACTCCAATGCCATGCGGTTGAAGTTACCAAACAGCATGAGCCGACTTAGCGGCGTGTTCCACGTGGATCGCTTAAAACACCATGTTGAAAACCCCAAGTGTTTTGAAGGTCGACCTATTCCTAAGGCCACTCCAGTCATTCTTGACGATGACAAAAACGAGTTGTTTATCGTTGAAGCGCTGTTGAAGAAACGTCAATTCAATCGCAAGACGGAGTACTTAGTTAAATGGCATGGACTACCCGAGCATGAAGTGACCTGGAAGCTTGATAGCACCATCAAACATGTATCGCATTATAAGCGTTTGATTCAAGAACTACGAAGGCGGCATGTAACCAGCCAAGTCGACAACCGGGGGAGGATGTAACTTAGTCAAGAATGAAAGTGACTTGGATTGTCGACTTAGGTTGTAGGAATTGTCGTACGAAGAATATCCGTTGAGAGCACCGTTAACGAAGCTACGTTAGGAAGTACCGTTAGAGCAGGATATCACGGCAATCTATACACTATTGAATTTCCTCTGTGCCTACAACACTACAGTATACCTCACATAATTCATGGGATCTTGTCGGCCCATGAGCACGCGACAGGGACAACACGTCAGCGCAGCATCGCACGGCGGGCATGGCCGACCACACACTGCACACCACGCAACTTTAATGTTTCGGCCGTGGGCGACCAACTCTCAAGGCCGACACGACACAGACCCCATAAACGACATGTCTTGACGTCCATTGCCGTGGACAACCAACTCCCAGTGACAACGCAACTTGGTTGGTCGCCATGGGCAATCAAATCCCATGAAAGACACCAGAAACTAACGTATAATCTGATGCGGGCTCGATGCGGTAGCGATGTGCATGTATACCTCATATAATTCATGGGATCAGGGCGGTCGTCCCCGGTGTCAACCCATGCTGCCCACCAGAACCCACGGAAAATGAGCGAATGCCGCCCGCGCTGGCTGCCCACTCACCTTGCCGACTGTACCAGCCTATCTGTCAACGGCAGTACCTCCAGGCGTCGAATCGCTCCATCCCGTGACAATGTGTGCAGGGCCAACATAGCCTTCACGACGTGCGGACAACGTAGCTATCGATATTCTGCGATGATGAAGTCATAGCCCGGCTGAAAATCCTAAAATATGAATTCACCCGAACGACTATTCTACAAAATTAATTGCATTTCTATACTGCTGAAGGAAACTTTCAATGTGTGTAACTTCCACTCATATCTTCATATGTCTACGACTCTAGGGATATATCAGGTATCTTCTATTGCTCTCAGGTGTTTCCTCTTGGTCGAAACTACCCGAAGTTGCGCTTTACAGTGCGATGTAAGAGCAAAAACATCTATATCTATCAATGAAACTGAAAAATGAGGAATGTATTGTAGCGTCAGTATAATAGAAAATGGTAATGATGTGCCAATAATTCTCACGCACAGTTTCTCGCGCACAATCGGCGGCCATACAAGTGTCAATATATTTGTCGAGAACGGTTTCATTGGTTTTTTCTGGCGCTTTGTATCACTCGTTCCTCAACAGTATCCACCTTTGCGCAGCATGTCGTGGTTGTCAAGTGCAATTTCATCCAAAAAGACCAGGTTGCCCAACAGCCATGGAAACGATTGTAAGTCG
>NW_008580198.1:87295-89923 GCF_000520115.1 Aphanomyces invadans | reverse complement strand
AGCTTTGTCATCCTTCGAAGTATGCGATATCTCGCTACCCGCACAAACCAATAGCACCCCAATCCATAACGATGCATCCACCGCGGACCCGCTTTGAGAACACATTCTCATCACCACGGAGTTCATGCCAGTAAGTGCAGCATCCATCGGGCCATCCAAGAATTTCTTTACGTCCGAGATGACAACTTCACACCAAAATTCACCTTCGCCATGCGCTTTGTAGCGAAAATACGACGCACCTTCTTGTGATGCGCTTCAGGACAGCACCGGCTTCTCCTTTGCGTATTTGACGAACTTGTTTGACTTTAGCTCGTTGAGCACTGTGCGGGCAGCCACCAGCGCAGATAGTGTCATGGCGATTGCGTTACTGACAAGTTGTGGGCAATTGCGTTGCGGTAATTGCGAAGTATATCACGGCACATTTCGATGCCTATGAACGTGTGGCCCCTTGTATGAAGCGCGATTGACCAATTAGGTCAGGTTTCGCGTCACGAATTGCCTTTTGATTGGTCAATTCCCCAAATTTATATTCTTTCCACTTTGAATGTATTTTTTGACTTGCAGAATAGTTAAAATGCAGTTCGCATATAAACATTTCGGACGCCTGAAACAGGGTCAATTCAATTATCATCCTTTATGTTGGCAATTTCAAGCGCGCTGGCTGTAGTGTGGTGTATGCAGGCTTTGCTCTTGGATGTATACCCATCATTGAAAACAATCTCCGAAGTCTTGGCGCGTATTATATCTGACGTTCATCACGATATACTGAAGTTTCACATTGCCCCGTATGTTCCAACGTAGGAGGACACTTTGCATTTCATGATACTGTAAAACATGTATATGGAGTATTGTTTGATTGCGACATTTCGTTACAACGTGGATGCAGCGAGGAAGGTTTTGCATTGAACACCCAGGATACTTGTATATGGTGCATGATATCATGTACTTCGAAGTAAGTACTAGCTCGAGAATGGACTTACCAATTCGCTCAAAATAGCACAAGTTCTTTGCAGATTGAATTGTGCGGCAATCTTAATATGACGAAAAGGTAATTGCCACAGGGAACTAGTTTTACTGCTCGCATATTATGGCGATTGCGTCGCCGGTTCCATGGCCAAGTGCATGCCTTGATCGGTCGAGAAATATAGTGAAGTCGGCAAAGCATTGTGTACGTGTCCCCCAATTACGATTGCGTTGGGGATGTCGAGAGTGGAATCGTTTCAGCAGATCGCGTTCGAATCATTGATCGCACCCATTACGTGATGGTCGGGTTGTGGTTCGAGCGGGTTCTTTCAACAAACTCGGCGTCTCTGGCCACTTCCTCGTCGACACGCGACTTTGTTTTGTCGAGTAGTCACGTGGACGAAAACTCACGCGGCGCCCGGTCGATCTTGGGCCCCCAAATCGGTGGAGCTTCGCATACGAAATCCACGCCATCGTCGTGTTTGATGGCCCCTGCTACTCTCGATTATTCGGGCGACGAGGGGATCTCAACAACTTTGTTTTTCAAGTTGCATTTTGGATGGCGAATGTTGCAACGCGAGCGATGTCGGCACGTGGGAAGCTTGCATATGCAGTAATGGACCTCGTCGATTTGGCCATTGCAGCGGTCCCGCTGCTGGTTTCAGAGGTTGTACAATTATTCATTTCGATAGGAAATAAGTTTCAATCGTAGATTTGGATGGGGGTATACTTCATTACGATTTCATGTAGGCACGGCTTTGCAGCGAACTGTGCCCCGCGCACAAAATGAATGGCCCACACGAGTGCAGCGGAGGTCGGGCGAAGTGTGTTGCTGTGCACGTCTGCCTGGTCGTTGTTCTCGTGTAGAGAGGGTTGGATTCTGTTCCATGCATCCGATCTGTGCGTTGAACTTTTATCCATTTATATGAGGTATTACTTTTGGCGAGTTTTCCTCGTCCGAGTGGCGATGGCACGGAACGCGCGAGACACGATGTGGCGAGATGATCTCCGTTCCTGTCTGGCGCCTCGGCGCTGGCGACACTTGGGCCGCTCGTGGAGGCAGCTCACTTATCGTTTGGGCGTTTAGTAGATATCCACCATGGTGCACACCAGGTACATCGTTTTAGTTGCTGCCGCGGCCATGGCGCACGCGAAAATCTCGGCCCAAGTCCACCGTGAACTCCAAGCAGCGGGTACAGCGCAAGATATTGTGGTCAATTTCCGCCGTGTCGACGTCGCGTCGCTCGCTTTCGTTGAATCCACCGATGCCGTCCATGAGCTGGTCAGGATGCTGCAGGAGCAGTCGGACCAGGCCAAGCGAGTCGTGGACGACGTGCTGGGGCCTCGCGTCGAGTCGAGCTGCGACCAGTTCTTTTACATTGACAACACGTTCTTTCCGTGCGGAAGCTTGACCGAAGGCGAAGTGCGCAAGCTCGCGGCGCACCCGAACGTCGCGTCGATCAAGAAAGCGGCCGTGATGGAACTATCGCCTGTTCAAGTCCAGAGCAACGCGACCGTGACCGCTACGAATCAATGGGGCGTGGACAAGATTGCAGCGCCACTTGCGTGGGCTAGAGGGACTCGTGGAGCGGGCGTTGTCGTCGCCAACATCGACACGGGCGTTCGCCAGACCCACGACGCCCTCAAGAACAATTGGCGATCCGA
>NW_008580198.1:78430-80758 GCF_000520115.1 Aphanomyces invadans | reverse complement strand
GACTACTTTGGATTCGACCTCACTTCGACCTTACGATCGTCCTCCGAGCACTGTTGCTCGGATTGCAAACGTACGGCCGGCTGTAAGCTCTTTGTTTGGACCAACTTTCATGGAGGCACGTGCTGGCTCAAGTACGCCAAGGGTCGAAAAACCTTTTTGGCCGGCGCCAAGGCCGCCCAAGTCTCGGCACCTACATGCAGTAAAGTCGCCGACAACGTCGATTACTACGGGAACGACATCAAGAGCACGTCGCAGGCGTCCGTGGATGGATGCTGTGCCGACTGCAAAGCGACCCCAGGCTGCAAGTTGTTTGTGTGGACCACGAGTCTCGGTGGCACGTGCTGGTTAAAACACACCCAAGGCGCGGCGTCCACGTTGCCAGGAGCCAAGTCGGGTGTGCTCGTTCCGTCGCCGCCGGGAGGATGCACTCCGCCCGAGTGGAATGTCGACTACTTGGGTGGGGACGTGGCCAGCACGCCGCGAGCGTCGTCGAGTTTGTGCTGCGACGACTGCCGCCGCACCCAAGCGTGCCGATTCTTCACGTGGACCGCGTACAACGGCGGGACGTGCTGGCTCAAGTCGACCAAAGCCAAGACCGTACAAGCCACGGGAGCCGTGTCCGGGTCGGTGCTCTAGACGTGCCATCGCTAGCAGCATGCATGCGCCGCGATCGATTTGTCGTAGCGAGTTGTAAGCAATCGAGCGTCGACATGCACGTCGAGCCACAATGCAATCGTTTTTTGGATCTTTAACCGTTTCGTGGGGGCCATCGCATCATTCCATGAAAATCTTTCGCGACATGGGGCGGCTGGACGACGTCGTCGTCATGGCCGTGCTCGCGTCGGCCGCCACGGCCAAGATTGCCGCTCGCGTGCACCGTGAACTCGTCGAAAGTGGTGTCGCCCACAATGTGGTGGTGAATTTTGTCCGACCGGCGCTGCCGTCGTCGATGTTCCTTGAAGGGCCGAGACGGTCCCGCGCCGGCCTCGTGCATCGACTCGAGACCGAGGCCAGCAAGTCCAAGCACGTGGTGGACACTGTCCTCGGGCCGCGAACGAACAAGTGCGACAGGTTTTTCTACATCGATAACACGTTCTTCCCGTGCGGCACGTTGACGACCAAGGAAATCCGAGCCCTGGCGGACCACCCGAACGTCCATTCGATCACGAAAGCGGGGGTTGCCCACGTCAACCCTGTCATGGTCTCGGCCGTAGTGTCGGGGGCCAACGTCACCGCGACAAACCAGTGGGGTGTGGACAAGATCCAAGCGGCCGCAGCATGGGCGAGCGGCCACACGGGCGCGGGCATCGTCGTCGCCAGCATCGACACGGGCGTTCGTGTCTCCCATGAAGCTGTCAACGGCAACTGGCGCACGAGCTTTGGCTGGTTCGATCCGCAAGGTGGCACGACGACGCCGACCGATTCAAACGGCCATGGCACGCATGTGATGGGCACGATCGCCGGGCAAACCATCGGCGTGGGGGTCGCCCCCGGGGCAACATGGATTGCATGTTTGGGATGCCCCAACTCGAGCTGTCCGCAAGCGACATTGACCGCGTGCGCGCAGTGGCTGCTGTGCCCGACCGATGCAGTCGGCAACAAGGACTGCACGAAGGCGCCGCACGTGATCAACAACTCGTGGGGGTCGACCGATGGCACCGCGACGTGGTTTGAGCCATCGATTGCAGCATGGCGTGCCGCTGGGATCATTCCGGTTTTCTCCAACGGCAACAGCGGCAGTGCGTGTGGAACAGTGGGCAGTCCTGGCATGTCCCCACAAGTTATCGGAGTTGGTGCAACCGACGCGAGCGACGTCCTGGCGTCGTTCAGCTCGCGCGGGCCCACATACGACAACCGGGTCAAGCCCGACGTGTCCGCGCCGGGAGTCAATATCGTTTCTTCGTACTTTTCCAGCGACACCACGTACGCATACATGTCTGGAACGTCGATGGCTGCCCCCCATGTGACCGGTGCCATTGCGTTGTACCTGTCGGCCAACCCGACCGCCACGTTTGCCAACGTGCAGTCGGCGCTCGCCCTGTCGGTGGACACACCTGGCCTAGCTGTTCAAAATCAAAACTGTGGTGGCGTCTCCGACGCAACGTACCCCAACAATAACTACGGGTACGGACGGCTTAACATCGATCGAGCGATAAGAACACCTGCCCTCACACCCGCTCCAACCCCTGCTCCAACACCTGCTCCAACTTCTGCTCCAACTCCTGTCCCCACACCCGCTCCAACCCCAGCTCCAACCCCTGCTCCAACCCCAGCTCCAACACCTGCCCCCACACCTGCCCCCACACCTGCTCCAACCCCTGCTCCAAC
>NW_008580198.1:42378-78045 GCF_000520115.1 Aphanomyces invadans | reverse complement strand
CCCTGCTCCAACTCCTGCCCCCACACCTGCTCCAACCCCAGCTCCAACTCCTGCTCCAACACCTGCTCCAACCCCAGCTCCAACCCCAGCTCCAACCCCAGTTCCAACCCCAGCTCCAACCCCAGCTCCAACCTCTGCTCCAACTCCCGCCCCAACTCGAGCCCCAAGTCCACCAACGCCATGCTCGACTCCAAAACCTGCTTCAAAACTAAAGTCACGATCGTTCTTGGTTCAAGCTCGTGCGACCGCCCCCAGTGTCAGTAGCAGGTTGAAAGACCAACTGCTTTTTCAAACCAACGCCATTCGGGCAGGGCATGCGCTTGGTCCCGTTGCATGGAACGACGACATTGCGGCCCAAGTGCAAATATGGGCGGACACGTGCCCCGGATTTGAGCATGGAGGTCCTAGCAACGGCTGGCAAAACTTGGCCACCTACGACCGATGCGGCGCGGACAGGTGCTTGGCGATGGCGGGGGCGGCATGGCTGTGGTACGACAGCGAAGAGTCGTTGTGGGATTTCACGACCAACCAATGCACGACGGGGTCGTGGGCCGATTGTGGCCACTTTTCCAACATGATGAGTCCTCAAGTCACGTCGATGGGCTGCGGCTGGTCCGAGTGCGACAACGGCGACTTTGTCTGGTGCAACTTTGACGCGCCCGTCATGTACCCTCGCGTGCCTCCACGAACGAGCACCAAGGCGCAAATTGCTGCCACGATCGTCCGTTCTGCGTTGTCTTGAGCAGCGATGCTCATGGAGAGCGACAACCACGCGGCTGGCCGACACAACCCACCTCAACTTGTGTGCGCCGTAGTTGCGTTTTTTTCGTGGTGCACTTGTGTGGCACGTTTGGTTCAAGCGATATTCCTTTTTCTGTAGTTGAAAGCACGGCAGCAGGTCGCAATGCATGCAGAGCCATGAGCATGACCAACACCATTCGTGGATGGAGGAGGTGGCATGTCACTGGTTGAATAATCGAGTTGCTGGCAAGAGCAGCATGGACCACAACGGATCGAAAAGTCGAGCAAAGGGGTGCAAAGGTTCAGTAGGGGCAGCGTCGAGGAGTCGATCGGTCGGTCGCACGGGCACAATCCGTTTGCAGCCTTCCACGCAACGTCACGGGCATGGAACGACGTCATTCGATACACTCGGAGCTTTGTTGGGACGGTCGAATGTCTCGAGGCGTTGCCACTTGAACATGCTGTGGTGCATAAATCCAAAGCTATGGTGTCGACATGCTGGAGCGAGTTTAGCTTGACATGCAGCAGGCGGCATTCGTTGAGCACCACGGCAATGGCATGGACGAAACATCCATGTTCAGGCCACAGGCATCCAAAGATGCGCGACCAGCGAGGCGCCAGCACCAAATGATAGCTGTTGTGGGCGAGGAGGCCAACAACCAAGATGTGGCGTAGGAGGGCCAGGTTGATGACCGCGGACGTCGGGGCGGCGAGCTCGTCGGCAAGGTTGGGTGGACCTGGTGTGCTCAAGATGGACCTTCAATAAACCTGCTTCCATGCATCCTGGCACGGCTTGCCAAACGACGGGGGGCATTCGTAGCGGATAGCGTTGAAACAACAGCGACAGTTGGTCCTGCAGGGTGTTCCAGTTCGCTCGATTGTGGTGGAGACAGTTGGAGAGGCACCTCGATGTTGGGCGATGAACCTTGTGCGCAACTTGTGCAAGTCGTTCATTGCGACGAAGGCTGCATGTCTTGTGTGCAGGTCATCGCGTTTTTCGACCAGCACAGCAAAGCAGTCGCGATGGAATATATCGGGCACATAGCTTTGGGAAGCTCTGAAATGCACGGCTCGTGCAAAGCCCTGTGTCGATGTCGTCGCCACAAAAACGACGCTGGCTCGCGTGGCTTTCCCCATCATCCGCGTTGCCGTGGAATGGTAGTGAAAACGTAATGATGCTGCTGCAGTGTCCGCTGCACCCGAATGCATTGTCGCGGTAGTTTGGAGCGTTCTCGGTCGAAGCCGCGGGTCATTCCAGACTCGAACGGATCGGCGCCGCGGTCTTGCTCGCCGCACGCAACGGGAATATATCGTGATGTGAAACCGGCCAGTGCGTTGAAACCGGCGCAGTTGTTCCGGTCCTTGGGGCGTCATCACAACGCACCCCAACGCCGAGAAAGACCGTCGTACTCTATCCAAGCGGCGCCCTTCGGCGCAGTCCTTGTCGCACAGGTCGATGAGCGGCCCGTGCGTCGATGGCCAGCCAAAGTCGACACGATGTGGTGGTGTGTTGTCGGGTTGTCATGGAACGTCGAACATCACGGTTTGATTGGTGGGCTAAAAATAGATCCCCCAATGAAATCGCCAACGAATAGATCGACCTCCCATGTTTCAACTAAAAATAATGGCGACGCGACGCCGTGGGGGGTCAGCATTTGTCGACGGTCTCGCAGCTGCACTGACCCACACTTGGTTGCCGCCTGCCATTTCGCTCCCGAACCCTCCTCCTACATGGCCGACTTTGCTTCGCGGAATTCGCTGTCGATCTCGACGGACTTTAACAATGGCGGGAGCGGCGGGGACGGCAAGGACGCAGCGTCCGCGGCGGACGTGACCTTCTTCGACAAGGCCGCAACGATGTTTGCGAACAAGTTCTCCAAGGACGGCGACAACGAGCCCCACGCGCACCCGACATGGGGGTCTGTCATCAAGCGCGAGAAGTTTCAAGACATGGACCTCCTCGAGAGCGGCAACGCCCGAGAGTACATCACAGAAGAGAGCTTGAGCCCCACGAGTGCGAAAGCATGGACGTACAGCACAGTCCACCGCATCAACAAGACGCAGTACAAGTATGTGACCACGTCCCTCGATTCGTTGGGCCCATGCGGTTGTCTTGTCTAGAATGTTCTGGAACAACGACCAGTTCCTCCTCAGCGCCAAGCAGCACAATGGGATATTTTACATTTCCCAGTACGAGCATTTTGGCGAGTCGTCCGGCGATACGAGCTCGAGCGGTGCTGTGCCCACGTCGCATTACTGTGCCGTACTCAAGTACGTTCGACTGGTGTCGCTGTTTTTGTGGCGCTCAAGGTGGACAATCTAGGCGCACGACCGACAACAGCTTCAAGCTGTACAACTGCGGGTGCGAGGGGTGCGACCAAGGCTTTAGCAAATACACGTGCAGCAACGATCACGAGAACGCGAGCAACTTTGGCTTTACAGAGGACGCAGGCGAGGGGGCGGACCGCCAGTTGCTCGCGGACATTTCGCACTTCACCAAGGTGGTCAGCGGTATTTCGAGTGAAATGCGGTGCCTGAGTGTCGTCATTCCTGCCGTCATGGAGGACAGTCGGTCGCGTGTGATTTGGTGTCCGCGCATGTGCCGGAGCGACACGCCGTCGGGGGGCACGCCGCGGACGTCGGTCAAGACAGAGCTTGTCACGTCGCCGTCGCCGCACGGGAAGAAGACCAAGTTTACATTTGAGACGCCCGTGAGCGACCGTGTCAAGCTCGTGAGCAAGCTTCCGTCGTGGTGCAGCGAAGTCAACAGCTTAATCATGAAGTTCCACGGCGGTCGGATCCGCGAAGCGTCGGCCAAGAACTTTATGCTGGTCATGGACGACGACGACGACAAGGCAGTGTTTCAGTTTGGCAAGTTTTCCAAGTCCAAGTTCAGCCTCGACTTTCGATACCCCCTCGCCCCCATCCAAGCGTTTGCGATCGGGCTCAGCTCGTGCTCGTGGAGTGCAAAATCCAAACTGAACAACTAGACGCCCCTATTTAGCCCAACCTGATATACATGACACTTTGCACTGTTCCCTTGCATGACGTTCGTCGACAGGTTGGACGTAGGTTCGACCACGGCGCGCATGTGTGTGCAGGTGGTGGGCCGACCTTGCAAACCGATGGACAAACGCCTCGGTTGTCGAGGAGGTTGCGATGGCGGGCTGGATGAAGTACTTGCTCCGTTCTCGGCGTTGGACTTGCTGTGGATCATTTCGTTATGGAGTCGTGATCCCTCGAGCTTCGCGCAGCTGAGCGAGGACTTGAGGCGATGCGATTTTGCCGGCCCAACCCAGTGCACGACACGAGGTCAGAATCTCGACAACGTGTGGAGGCAACTCTTCCGTGGACGCCAGCCCCACGTTCAGCACACTCTACCAGCCATTCAATTTGAGCAGCTGAGGAAAGAGTCGAATGCGTGGATGACGTACTTGCAGTGCATTGTCGGGCCACTTGGTCGCGTTAATTGCATGAGCAACTCGCGCGTCTTGTTTGAGGAGCAGCCATAGACAGCGGCACAGTCCGACGGAGTGTGGCAATTGCGTCAGCCATACGCAACAGGATGCATTCGCTTCGAGCAACGCAGTCAGGAGCGCGCACAAGATCTCGTCGTCCAGGTCCACCTCAGTGGCCACGAGCTAGGAAAAAAAGCGCATTCCCAGCGACCTGGCAAACACTGACATGGCTCGATCGACGTACCATAGACAAGAGCTGGACGTTGAGCGCGGGTTCGTCAACGGCAAACTCGATCACGCGCTGCATAAACTCGACGGCGGTGGCCGACTGAAGGGCGAAAAACATCGCTTCGCACAGAATGGGCACCAAGGCGAGTCGCTGGTCGCTGCCAGTGGTGTCAACGACGTCGTCGTCGGCTTTTCGCTTGTTTTGCGACGACATCCAAGCCTGCACACATCATATCAGTGCGCCTCAAGAACGCAAAAAAAACGCACGTAGACGTCGCAGAGCACGATGGGTGGAGGTGCAGTGCTATCTGTGGTGGAGACGACGACTTGATGCAACGACCAGATGACGTTTCCAAACAGAATGGCACTGGTCGGTTCCATTTGTGCTTGGAATTGGGGCCAATTCTGAGCGATCCTTTCTCCAAGCGCAGCTGCCACTGCACTGAGGTCGCATAGCATGAGCAGTTGCTCCACACACACGAGCAGCAGCGCCACATTGGCTCGTGCACTCCTACACATGCACAACTTGAAAATTCAGGCACTCGTTGAATAAACGAACGTACCGCCTCAGGTGCAACTGATCCATGAGAGACTCAATCAATGTGAGTTGCTCGCCCCATTGGACCATGCACTGGAGGATGCCCGCTAGTAGCAACTTGTTTGACGAGCACTCGAATTTGGCCATTACGTCCAGCGCGCGCAGGACAAACGCGTCTTTTTGATATGGCAAGAGCGCAATGATGTGCCACATGCCGGCAATCACTATGATGCCAATGAACGACCGTCCATCAAAACAATTTGGATCGATACATGAGACGGTCAACAGAATCCAATCGTACCCGAGCCATGCGTTGAATACGTGTCCAAGATGGAGTGGAGCACATCAGGGAGAACTTGATCTTGCAAGAACCGTCGGCAGTCTGCGTATCGCTTGCTATGCCAGAGTGGTTTGGCCACACTTTGTAGCAGTTCAACCACGACCCACACAATGCCATGGGCCATGGCTTCGTTGATGTCGGCCAACGTGGACGCCAAAAATTGGAGCAGCAGTGCGGCCAATTTGCAGACGACCCCAATGGATGAAAAGTGCACGACGTGGCGGTAAAACACGCGACTCGCGACGGGATAATCCTCGATCATGCTCACCGTGCGCGCGATTTGCGCTTCGTCTGATACGCCCTACGAAATCGACGATTCATTCACACAACCACGCACAATAATACAGCGCAGGAATACTTGAGGGAAATACGACCGCATAAACAGATTCGTCAGCGGTTTGGCGACGGCGGGGCGGGTCGCATCCACGACGAGTCGCAACAGGCACTTGTCGACCGACGCAATATCATAAAAGTGCATGTTTCGAATGCTCTTGACACGGACAAGAAGGCGGCAAAACGCCGCGCGAACAGTTTCTTGCTTGTCGTTGAGATACGGCGAG
The DNA here is from genome assembly GCF_000520115.1 of Aphanomyces invadans. Taxonomy (NCBI): domain Eukaryota; phylum Oomycota; class Saprolegniomycetes; order Saprolegniales; family Verrucalvaceae; genus Aphanomyces; species Aphanomyces invadans. The sequence continues at coordinate 72,180 of NW_008580198.1, read as the reverse complement.
AGCTGCGCACCGTCGAGTCCAAGTCAGCGCACAAACTGCACACAAGAACAGGTTGCAGAAAGACGTGCCTTGGGGAGGAGCGACTTGAGCACGGAATGGCTCAGATGATTGTCCAAAACTAGAGGCAGACCTTGCAACACAGCAACGCGGACAGGGGTCGAACTGGCATCTTGGACAAGTTCAAACAGCCAAAACAAGAATTGCTGGATCGAGTCGTGCGGAATGACCTCCCAGTAGAGGCTCAAAACCTGCAATATCGATCAGACCCTGGATTTAAGCGGCATGAGGACTACCTTGGCAAGGCCGTGGACGGCAACTACCCGCGTCGCGGGTGAAGTGTCCTGGACTAGTTGAAGCATAACATCCACTTGTTTTTGCATGAGTGCATCCGCTTCTTCCTTTGTCGCGGATGGATTTTGATATGGAAACCCTTGAAACAACACGAGAGCGGCTTGCTTTCGGACTTGGTCGTTTGTCGCACGGAGCCCGCGCCACAATATTGGTTCCACCAGTCGGTGCAGCATCGGGTCGCATACTTGTTTGGCATCGAAAAATGCCTACACAAGAAATACAGGGTGCATCAAGATGACTTGTGGACTCGACGATTTACGTGAAGCACGGCATGCAATTTCGTGCACAGCGCCGGCGTTTGGATGTAAATGGCATGGTACAAGTACGGCTGGATGCAGTCTTCTTCTAGCTTCAACAGGGACGGCAACTCGCTCAGATGTGCCGTGTGCCAAGCCTGTGCACGTCGCATTGTGATCAACTGCGAGTGGTGGAGAAGCCGATACCTTGAAGTAGACAAGCCCGTAGCGCTTGACAACGGAAACCTTTTGACAATGAACTTGATTCCGAATAATTTCGTGGATATCGTCCATGAACGATGCGTCCAAGTGAAAAAGGTCGCTGAGGATCGCAACGCCATCGTTCGTTTTGAGGAACGCGGGCGACACGAAGCATCGCAGGAGCAAATCCTTGAGCAATCTGGCAGACTTGTCATGACAAGCGAGTATGCGTAGATGGAAGAAGTGTTCGTACCGACTGCTTGTGTCTTCAAAGTCCAAAAGGGACAGCGCGTCCAGTACGTCTCGCAGCCGCTTAATGGCCGTCGCCGATTCTCCATCGAGTGCTTGCACGACGAGATATGGAATGAGCTGTGGGATAACAGCTTCCGCACCAGAAGCGTGGCTGATCCATAGAGCCTCACAGCACTGTGCAATAGCGTCTTGGGCGTCACATCTAACCATGTTGTCGATGAGGTTGCAGAAGATCAGACACGTACGGCGATTGGAGTAGGAGGCTGTGGAGGTGCACAATCACGTCACTGAGTGAAGACACGACAGACGACGGTAGAGAATCACGGAGGCTCCAGCTCAAGCATGTCACGCACGCAGCTGCGTGAAGATCCTCCTGTGGTTGCCGGATGTACTCGCATAGGTCAAGCCACTGTGTTGTCGACATGGTCTCCAGCCCTTCTTTCCACTCCAAGCTATGGTCTTCTTCCTTGTCAGAGAGGCATTCAGAAGCAAAGGAACGTAGGAAGGTCTTGCAATTCCCGTCGTTGGTCATCGCGTGCAGCGCCTTCTGCATTGCCGGTCGCATGTTGGTGGATGCTTTGTGCCTTCGCTTACAATGTGAAATTCAAATGGACCAATCATACGTCCTCCCACGTATTTTCACAGTTTTTCGTTGGATTATCACATTTTCTCGAAAAATGTTGTTGAAAACGTGAATTTCTCAGTCGAAAAACCAAGCAGGGCCCTCGGACAAGAGCTTGTTAGGTTGCGTGATGCCTGCCGCGGCGTCAGCAGAGCCATGCGTCAAACGCAGCTATGTAGCCGGAATGAGAGGAAGGAAGGGTGTTGATGAGGTTGGTACGTGTGTGTGGCTTTGCGCAGACAACTCTCTACCTAAAGATACGAAGCACCCACTTCGCCGCGTCCAACGACTCGAACGCGTGAGCTACGTCTACAGCTCAGGAGCTCTGCGCCATGCAGCGTCGAGCGACGTGCCGTCGCTTGTTGCCTCGACTTGACGGAACAATGTGTTCACACCACAGCCACAGACTCTGGCTAAGGCGTTTTCTTGCAGTTGAGGCAGAAGCGGTGCGTCGTCACCCGTAGCCACGACAATTTGGTTGGACGTGCTGGCTGCGTCGACCGTAGACTTACATCTCGGTCGTCTGTGGTGTGGCAAGGTGGCCGGCCTTCCTCAACAGTACAGCCAAACCAGAGATCACCACAACATTGTTGGGTCATCCGGTCGAAATCGCTCCAGACGGTAATGTCCACGACAAAATCTCGAAGGACGGCCGGACCAGTGCAAAAGTAAAGCTCATGCAGCGGCCTTGCCGCGCTTTCGAGGACAAATCAAGTCGAAGACAAGGAGTCGTTCGGGACGGTAGATTGTGCACGCATGGGCGGGTGACGCAACGTCGTCGCCGTCGATGCCATGGCACAGGCCAGCACATTCAACGACCAGCACTTGCTTGAGAGGAGAATCGTCGTAACTATCGACATCGAGATGCCAAGCAGTCACGAATATGCTTACAAGGCTACGTTGGCGTCTGTGGCGACGCATTGGACGGACATGGCCGTACAGATCACACTGATGGCCGGTCATCATGTGCGAAATCGACATGGCAAGGTCGATATGTTCAGTCAACATCAAAAAGCGCTCGGCCAAGACAGCCACTTACTCGTTTGAATGGAAAAATCGACAGATGTCGCGGCGCGACACTTCAACGGCTCGCCAAAGTTAGCTAAAGCACAAACGTCCACACAAACGTGGATAGGGGCGAGAAGTCGATGAACTACTTGCTGCGACGCATCCAAGTCTGTTGTGTGCAACGATTCTACGTGCCAACACTTCCTTCAGTGGCACGGTTTGTACCTCGTGTGGGCCGTCGTGTGGGACGAAGGATGAATTAGTCGAGCTAAAGCGAACATGTACTTCTTGCAAAGCCTGCGCATCATCGTTTGAATCTAGATACGACGCATACTTGGGCATGCCGTCAACTTCCTCCTGCAACTCAATGGTGCATCGACCTACCGTTGGAGTTATAAATAGAATGCAACCACCAGCACCGTTCGAACTTGCGCAGTATCTCCATTTCAGCTTGCCACAACATCGACATGCAGCAGCAAAGCGATAGTTGCGACGCCCCTCGGTGTACCGGTGGGTGCGGATTCTTTGGCAACGCGGCATGCCATGGCATGTGCTCTGTGTGCTGGAAGAAGAGCGGTACCAAAGCTCCGTCGAGCGCGCCGTCCCCGCCTGCGACTGATCAAGTGATCGAGCCAGATACCGTCGTCATAGCAACAGGAACGACCACGGGCGACACGATGGTGGAGACAACGACTGCGGAGGCAGGAACATCATCGACGAACGACGAAGCTCCTCCCGAGAAACCAGTGCAGACAAACAAGTCCAGGTGCTGGGAATGCAAAAAAAAGATCGGCCTTACAGGAATCGAGTGTCGGTGCGGCTTCGTGTATTGCGGGATACATCGGTACGCTGACCAGCACGAGTGTACGTTCGACCACAAGGCCGCCGATATCGCTGAGCTTGCCAAGCGCAATCCTGGCGGGGGGCACTTCAACAAGGTGGAGAAACTCTAGATTACGAACAACCATCATCTCTAAATCCACGCCGCAACCATGAAAAACGAGTACTTCATAATTTGTACTAGAAAACAGAGGCAAAGTTGAGCGGTTGGCGCTTTATGTGAGCGGAAATAAGTCCACGACGGGACTCGAACCCGCAATCTCCCGCTTCGTAGGCGGATGCCCTATCCAATTGGGCCACGTAGACATTTTCCCTTCGTAAGAAATAATTATCTTTAAAAGGGTATATCATTGTCCAACCCTGTTGCTCTCTGCATGGAGACTGCCACGAACCTTTCCTCGAGCAAACATGGAAAGGTGAATGCAGTCAAATATTCAATGCGGGGTCAGTTCTCACCTATGCGACATTGGCGCTTGAAGTCTGTGGCATGAGATCGTTGTCTGTGGATTGGAGCCTCACGCAGGATGACCACATGTCAAGTCAATCCCATTGTGAGCTGCATCGAGCACGCCTGGACTGGAATATGCCTTGCTATTTTGGTAGGAAGCCCCCCCCCATTCGCACCACCCTTGATGTTCCTCTGCCTTGAGAGTGCTGCGATTGTGTATGCCAGATTCGTGGCAGAGGTGCGCTGTGTCTCACCCCCGTCGACACCAATCCATGGAAGCCCTTCCGATCCTGAACCCATTACACAGCAACCTCAGGTACTCTAATCAAAACTAATATGCAACATCATACAAAAGAATATTATTAATCGTTACCATAGCATGGATATTCCGTTGCAATATATTGGAAAGTAGAGCTGGCATATTCACTGCAGCAAGTGGCCAAAGCAGTAGTAATTCGCACTTTACACAATGTACGCATTTGATTGGGTGATTTTCCTCGTCAGGAAGATTTCATCCAATCAAAATGAGTAAATGTCCATACTACGAGATTCGCCTCTCTTGAGTTCGTGTTTTGTTTTAACACTTTGTCAAAATAGAAACGTTAACAAGAATTCAACCAACTATTCATTCATGCTGAATAGAGGGGAAAATCATGAATTAATATAATATCTGGGGATTGTGAAAAACGCATATTGTCGGGCCGTTAAGGCTTAAACGTATTAAACGTCGTGTTGTTGACATTCGCACTTACAGAGGACGTCGAGACAACAAATTTTATCTGGGGTCGCCACAGTCGTTTTTCTTCCCTCAATCCCTCGTCTCCACATGCCAGCGTCCCCTTCGACCGCAGCGTCCGCGACTACGGCCGTGATCAATGCCAACATTGAATGCATGAACCTCCTACAAGGGTACGATGTCGTGATTGTGTGCTGTTCGACGCCGATGCAAGCCCAGTACTGGCAAAAGCGCCTTATGGCGACCCGCGGCGAGATCTCCCCCGAAAACATGAAGGTCATTGCAGTGCACGAAGACTGGGTTGGCGGCGCAGGCAACGGACTTGGTACGCTCTATGCGTACCAAAAAGCTGTTGCCGAAGGCAAAGCAGTGTACGGCCCGTCCTTCGACCTGACTGCTCAACTTAAAGCTGGCTCGGTGTCCGTTGCGTTGTACCACACCGCCGGCAAAGGCACACGGCTAGCACCATTGCCGGGTAGTGAAAACAACAACAAACCCGGTGTGAAGCTGCCTGCCATGATCACCATTGACGACGAAGTCGTCCCAATGACGATCTTGGAAGCTGTGATCAAGCAAACTGGTGTGTATGCTGCCAGCCGCCGCGGCCGCTTGTCTGTCTACTGGGGCGACCAAGTTTTTATTCCTTCCGCCCCCGTGCATTACACCCCCACTCATCACATTGATATTTTGGCGACGTTGGCGCCAATGCCTACCGAAGCTGAGTGGAAAGCGAAGGGTCTGGACAAGTATGGCCTCATTGCTGTCAACGAAGACGATCAGGCCGCTCAAGTCGACAAGGTTAGCCACGCGACGGCCCTTCGACTGCTCAGCGACTTTGGCCACCTCAAGTCGGTCGGCACGTCGTTGGGTTCGTTCTCGGTCGATCACGACATCCTCATTGCGCTGCTGGACGAATTTGACTCGGAATTGGAACAGAAGACGGGCAAATTGGACACCGATCCACATTTCTGGATGCCGTTCACGCTGCCCAAGCAGTCGTACGTGGAGCTGATGGTGCAAAAGGGTGTGCAACAAGCCTTTGCGTCTGCCCATTACGAACGCATGCAGCTGCTTCTTCATCGATTTTACACCACCCGTCGGGAAAAGCTCGGCTTGTTTGGGTGTGTCGACGTCGGGTCCGCGGCGTACTGGTGGGACTACGGCCAGCTCAAGTACTACTTGAAGAACAACGTGTTGGTGACCGAAGACTCGACCGAAGCCGCCGCCCTGCGATCGTTCCTGGGCATTTCGAACCCGTTGATGTGGAGCGAAATCGGCCCCGGCATGGTGTTTGACCAAGTTGCGGTCCTCGGCAGCAAGATCACCAAAGGCACGATTCGGCGCAGCGTGCTGTCGGGTGTGTCGGCGGCCTCGGTCACGATCGAAGACTCGATCTTGATCAACGTGACGGCCCACAGCATCACTGCCAAGCAATGCGTGCTGTACAATGTGACGTCTGAAGACGTGAACGGGCTCCAACTCGACCCGGGCTCTGTCGTTGTCGGTGTTCACCTTCCCAACGGCGACAAGTTGGTAGTCGAGTCGCATTTGACGATCTGTGGCGGCGACGTGTGGAAGGTTATCCTTGAACAGAACGAGCACTCGTTTGAGCAAATTTACTGCCTCAACGAAGAGGCTGACGTTGCCGAGATTGAAAAGCTCGTGCGAGAAGAGCACATGCGCGTCCGGGAACTCATTCACCCGTCGGCACCGTCGAATAATTAGTCAATACACTTTAGGTTCTTTCAGTCATGTGATGCGGGGATAGAAGCGCCCTCATCAAGTAACCATGGACGCACATGCCGGTCATGTGTGCGGCTCCAGGGCGACGCACGGTGGAAACCCATCTGACTTGTCCGTGTGAAGAAATTCGGCAGGGCAACAAATGCCACAGATCGGAGCGAAGGATGGTATGAGAGTAGCGCTGTAGCGCGTGCGCTGCTGCAATGGCCACTGCAATCACCGCCATCGATGGCGTCGTGGGATTTCGTTATCTGGATAGCATTCTCCTTGGAAGATGCATGAATGGCCTTGCTCTGTTGCGCCGTAGCTCGTTTAGGAATTGACATGTTGGCCGATGTATTTTCCAATCGTTTGTTGGCCCTTGACGGCCATCGCTCCAAAGAAAGACGGGAGCATCGGCGTGATGTGCGGCGCCAGCGGCTCCTTGACCACCGTCACGTCCACGTCCTGTCGCTGGAGCACCTCAACGAGCTGCTCGATTTCGCTCGCAAACACTTCCTTGCCGCCGTAGTGGACGAGCACAGGCCCAGTCCCTCGAAAGTCGCCGTTCAATGGATTCAGCTACAACACGAGGAGGAGGATGACCCAATGAAAAGGATGCTGCTGCTCACACCGAAGGATTCGTGACCGAGACGTTGTCGGGCAAGAGGTCGTTGTTGTAGTGCCGAATGTTAATCAATTGGACATAGTCCGTCGCGCTGTTGGTCGTGTACGAGATTGGAAGCGGGGACAAGTTCATTTGGCACCATGGGGACACTGCGACGGATGCCTGCGGCTTGCGCAAGTGCGACCACTCTTCCCATTTCATTAGACGCAACGGCGCACTCTGTGCGAGCCTTACCTGGAGTCTTTAACGCCAAGAGAAGTTGCAACACCAAGTGGCCGCCGGCTGAATCGCCCATCAACACGATGGGCTTGTTGCTGTCGTTGGCTAGGTACGAGTACGCTGCCAGTGCTTCGTTCATTTGGGTCGGAAACTACGCTCAGGCGAGGTTGAGAGGGCTGGGGGCAGCGGCATCGACCACACCTTGGCTTCAGGGGCGAGGGAGTACTCGAGTCCTAGCACGCGGACATGCTTGCCACTGGTTGTGCTCGCAGTCACTTGGATGGCATGGTTGGCTAAAGCGTACGTCGCTGAATCGCACAGAGCGTACCCTCCACCTATTGCGGCGATGTGGGAATGCGTTGAATGGGCCAGAAACCTAAGTACCGTGAAGGTACAGGATGGTCGCGTCGGCGTCGTTGGTCGGACCGCCGTACCACACACCGCGGAAGCCCGGGGCTTCCATCGGAACGAGCTGTGTCTTTAGCTGGAGGTTCGCTATGTAGATCAATCTGGACTCGTTGCGGCGAGCCGACGCATTGTCCGTCACGAGGGAGTAGCGTAAGAAGGCGACGGCGATCTCGTGCTGGATTGTCCATCCGTCCACAGGAGGCTTGTATCCCAAGAGTCGTCTGATGGGCGTCGTCACAGCCAAGGCAAGAAGCTTTGCAAGGCATCGAGCGAAGGAGAGGGGACGGCGCACGGTCAACTCGTCCGCCGCCGCGCCAGCCATGCTCAAACAACGAAGTTGACTGACTGGCAGTGTCCGGACTTCCTTAATCGGACAAATGGATGGACATTTCAAACATGTGAAATTCCCAATGATGGACACGGCGTGTGTTCAGCCACGATGCCGGCGTCGTTGACCGCGTGCCTTCGCGCCAACGCGCGAGAGCCAACGCGAAGTAGCACGTCAGCTACCACCAAGGTGTGTGGTAGGGTCGGAACCGCCCGCCAAGCAATGACCTCATTCCCTCTCGACAACTTCATCCTGGCGACCACGGTACCTAGCATCCCATGCCACAGCCGCCGATGGTCTTCCCAATCGGCTGCATCAAGTGAGGGTTCTGCTGGCAAAAACAAACTACGTTGTATCGCTTGGCCCCTCGCTCCGATTTCTCTCTTGCTTCGCAGCGATGGCTACACAACGACCGTCGAAACGAGTTCAAGAGATCGTGAAGGTTCATCCAGTGATCTTGATGGAAACACGGCATGAAGCCTTTCAATGGTGTGACGTTCCCGGCTGGGTGCGTCCATCGCCGACATTTGCTCTCATCCAAGGTCCTTGGTCTGCCCCTCCTCTCCTGACGGCTTTTTCTCCTAAGAGTGTATCTGTCAGTGCATTCGTCCTGCACTCTAGGCATGCGCATGATCCGACCCTCCTTCTGCGTTGGAGCTCGAGCATTAGGATGTCATTCGTGTTGTTCTCGCTGGAGCAACCCTGGGCAACCCCAGAACTCCTTCCAACAAGACAACATCGAAGTGAAAGTCAGTGGAGGGGGGGGTGCTCTACGTCGTCGGCATGGAATCCCACTGTCGCACTTCCAGGTACGGCCCGTCCCAGCGAGTCGAGATCGGTCCGAGCACTCGCGTCGTCCCGATGCACCGCGCTTGGGCTGCGGTACTGCGCTGTCGCAGGAGGCCCTGCACCTGGGTGCGGTCGCCGCCGCAATCGGCATAAACATCCCGAGCAAATACCAGCACGATCGAACTTGGGCTGGCAAGACTCGGCCTGCAGAAAGGCTGGCTATCTTGTTGTTGTATACCATACAATTCTCAAGATAAATACCTGGCGTGACGATCGCGTCTGTATTCTGCTGGCTGCGGATACCACTACAAGTTTGACAATTGTCGCGGACGACCGACGCGACCATTGCTACAGTATTCCGACCACATGAAGGCTGCCGCGATCGTCGCGTTGCTGGCGGCGTTGGTTACGGGCCATGCCATGGACTTGCCGACGTCCAAAATCGACCCTGTCGTTGCTTCCTACGTGCAAAACGCTTCCACTGTTCCGTCTGTGGTGGTCGAGTTCGCTGCGACGCCTGCGTTCGACGCGAGTGCGCTGGCCAGGCTGCCCCGACCCGACCGCCTCGCGACTATCACAACGCTTCTCGAAACCACGGCCAGGCAAAGCCAAGGCGGCGTCCTCGAGCTCATTCTGGACGCCTTGACCAACGACCCGACCCTCCAAGCACAATCCTACTACATTTCGAATCGGATCTTTCTCAGCCATGCGTCCGCGTCGCTAGTCCTTGCGATCGCGGCCGACCCCGCGGTGTCCCTCGTTCGAACGGCGATTCCCGACGGACAACTGCTCGGGTTTGTGACGTCGCCGATCCAGAACGATGCAACCTCGGCAGGCAACTTGGTTGCATGGCCTATCGAGCGGATAAAGGCACCGTCGGCATGGCAGCGAGGAGTTCGAGGAGCCAACGTCGTTGTGGGTACCATCGATTCAGGAGTTCGACACACGCACCAAAGTCTCAACTCGACGTATCGAAGCGACCATGGTTGGTTTGATGCAACCGGTGGAGCGAGCCCAAGCCCGATTGACTACAGCGGCCATGGCACTGCAGTGACCGCGGCGGCCGTCGGTGGTGCTCCAGCGGCAACTTGGATGGCCTGTGCAGCGTGCCAAAACGGCAGGTGCACCGAACGAGCGATGACTGCGTGCGCGCAGTTCATGCTTTGCCCGTCCTCCGTGGAAGGATCGACCGCAGAGTGCGGCTTGGCACCGCACGTGATCGTGAATGGATGGCACACAGACGCTGCGAGCTGGTTCACCCCCGTCCTGGTGGCGTGGAACGTTGGCGGCATCGTGCCAATATTTGGCTCTGGCGTCACTCAGCAACTCGTGGATGGCGTCAGCCCTCGGCAGTGCAGCACGGTAGCCGGCCCGGCTAGCTCTGACTTGGCGCTCGCGGCAGTTCCAACCAACGTTGGCGATTCCGTGACGGAATTCGGTCGGTTCGGTCCGGCGCAGGAGTACCGTGTAAAGCCGGACATTGCAGCTCCGGGGAATGCAGTGCGGACCGCAGACGCCTCCGCCGACGACGCGTACATCGTCCGAAGCGGCGCGTCGCTAGCCGCGGGCTACACGGGTGGGGCGGTGGCACTGTATTTATCTGCGTTCCCCCATGCAACATTTGAAGACATTTTTGTGGCGCTGACAACATCGGCAGCCAGGACAAAGTCGGTCGGGCTTCGGTGCGGGGGCCTACCAGACGACAGCTTTCCAAACAACGTGGCCGGGGCTGGCCGGTTGGACATCTCCCTCGCGCTGGGCGTGGTGTCCGCGCCTCCAAACAATCTGATGTCGGCCAAGGTTCCGACTGCGACAACGACAACGGATAGCCCAAGCGTGCTGGTCGGGATCACCACGAATGCCCCATCCAACGGCACGCACGACCGCAACGCCACGGCTGCACCCACGGACACGATTGCGTTTGCCAACTCCGAGACGTGATCAAGACGAAGGATGGATGGCCCGGGGTAGTACAGTGAAATATATCGTGTGGTTGTCCTGTCCTTTTCGCATCGAATGTGCACATTCAGTCGGGGCGGCGGCAGCATCCACACGCCCACCACCCCTGTAAGGTCAACGGGCATGCACATCACAAAGCCCATCCATGTACGGCGTGCTCTTCGCCCTGTGCACCCCTTCGAGCGTTCAACGCCCCCGTCCTTTTGCTCCGTGTGCTAGAAATGATGTCGATGCATGCATGGATCGAACCCTACGGCGTCGCCGTCGTCCACCGTCGCGAGCTTATGCGCAGTATCTCGCCGGCACCTCCCCCTCTCGGGGGCGCTGGCTGGGTACACTTGCTGTTGGACAGCATCTCCCCAAGCAACCAATACCGTAACCTGTCATGCGCACGACGGTCTTCAGCGGAAAGAAAGCGCGTCGAGCGCGATGTGCAGTGGGATTTCTCCATTCGTACGATCATTTGTCGGGGGTGTTGGGCCAGCTCGCAAATTTTTGACGGAGCAGCATCGACGTGGACCTTCAACCCGAGTGGCTCTGGACTGTCTCGAGCACCCACGACGCTGGACGTTGTGGCAACCGGTGGTGCGGGGGTTGGTGGGTACTCGATTGCCCTTGCCTGCCGGCTGCGTTGCAGGACGACGGGAGATCCCCTGTCTCAGGTTTCGCCGCGGCCGCGACGGACTCGAATCGCGCGCACGTGACCAACGCGAGCCCTACAGTACCGACATCCCCATCGCGTACTTGATTCGAGCATGCTGGTAGTACAAAATAGCAGGACGGCGGCTGCTGCGGGGGGCGGGGAGGGGGCTCGTGGAAGCCAGGTGCCGCCGAGTCCAATTCAACACTCTAGAACAGTCCCCGATCCTCTTGCACGACTTGTCCTGTCTTAACGTGCTTATTTGATACGGACGAACCCACGCGTTGAGACATTTCGTGACCCCCTACGCGAGGAACACACAAGTCGACGGCATGGCCCCCGTTTGCGCCACACGATTGCATGGGCTATAAAGCGGGGATGTGGTGGTGCGGTGAATGTTGGCATGTCTGGTGTGCTGGTGGGGCACCGGCCTACATATCTCCTCGAAGCGCAGTCGAGGTGGCTGTTGATGGGTCAACCAGATGGTTGTCGAAGCAGCGCGGGGAAATTCCTGGGTGGGTCGAATTGGATGGACAAGTAGACCAGTCGCCGCCAGTTTTGCAGCTCCACCCACGAGACTCGACGCAGCCGTCTTGGTCGCATGTCCCAACACATGCAGCCACCAACCGTCCAAGCAATTCATTGCAGGCGAGAGCGACGTTGTCGTTCGACAAAGTCGAAACGAGAAGAACAAGCGTCCACCGACCCGACTCGATATTGCACGGACCAAACGCACAACCACCCGTGGCGTGGGGGGCGGCACGTCGGTCTGCGAATTCCTTCGCGCGCGTGCAACAACCCACCAAGCGAACGACGCCCTTTCGTTCGATCACGCCGCGCGCGCACCGACCCACTCTCGCCACGCAGCGCGCAAGTTTATGAATTGATCAGAACGGGGCATGGTCTCAAGCACACGTATGCAGCAGCCACAAAGCCGGGTGTATTTTCGAACATCCGGCGGCAGCTAGGGCTGTAGGCACGCAAACGCCGCCCGGAAGACCGATTCGATGGTGCTTCATTTCGGATATTTTGTTGTTGTGCCAACTTTTGTGGCGGCGCTTCGCCTGTGCACCACCCGCGGTTTCCTCAAGGGGGTGGCGGCTCACTTTTCAATTTGCGCCGTGCTCAAGCCATGAGCTTGTCGTTCGTCCCGTGCCCAGTCGACTTTGACTTGGGGCCCGTGCCCGCAACACCGCCCCGAAAGCGGCCGTACCGGTCGAGCTTTGTCATTGTCCTCGACGAGAACGTGACCAAGTACCGCGGTCAGTGCAAGTACAAGTCGGGCAAGTGCAAGAACGAGCGGACGTTGAAATTCAACGGCCAGATCCACACGCTGTGCGAAGAGCACCGCCTCCGACACAACCGCATCCAGAACAAATCCGACAGCAAGATCCGCAAAGCTAAGCGCATGCAGTCCATGTACGCCAAGCTCGCGTCCGATGCAACCGTCACGAACGACTCGAAGCTCATGGAGATCCTGTACCATTCTAGCACCGACACGTGCTCGTCGTCGGGCGAGTCGGACTACGCCATGTCGACCGTTGACGAATTCGCAAAGGTCCCCGACATCAAGCTCGAGGACTTTGACGTGGACGAATCATCCTGGTCCCCCGAAGACACGTTCATCTTTCAGAACATTATGGGGCTTGGCACGTCCAGTAGCGGGGTGCTGTAGGGCCGCTCGTTCAAGGCGTCGTAGTCGGTAGGTTGTAATGTAATTCGAGAGCTAGGTCACTGCCAAACGCACACATACGTTGCTGTGGTTGGCCTCCGGGCGTTCCTTCGATGCCAGAAATGGAAGCAGCAACAGCAGCGCGAGGGGGCTCACAAACACCACGAGCAGATGATATGCTCCGAGTCCAACTTTATGGGCCATTTCGAAAACCAAGTCGACATGGATGCCGCAATCATGGCTCGCGTGGAAATGTGGGTGCGCGTCGTGGCCCTGGAATATTTATGGGATCTGATAAAGCTTTGCCGTCTACGTAGCTCGAGCGACCGTCGGTACAGCACGCGTTGTGCATGCCAACACGGCGACAAGAGGCCGTGGCGTCGGATGCTGGCAAGCCCGTTGCCTCCATGTCGCAGCTTCAGAACGTTTGCTATATGTTTTGACACAAAGTTTACAACGTGGATCTGCCTGTCGCATTGGTGGGAACGATTCAATATTTGTTTGCCACGGGGCAGCGCTGTCGTCGCCACAATGTCCAAAGAAGGGGATCGTTGCCGCTGGAGGCAGGGGAGGGGACGGCGGCTGCTTGGAGCAAACTTGGGCACTCGTCGGGTGATTGGTAGTACGACTTGGGTGAGTAACGTGGCTTGGATGACAAGGAAATCGGACATCTTGCGTGCATTCGCAGTGGTCCACTTCGTTTGGATTCAGACGCGCGTTCACATGGCATGTAGTTTTGCACGACAGTGTACCTTGCCGCGGCCGTACATGACGACTTCGACGACGCGCGTGGGCTTCGTTGTTCAGACGATGCCACGTTTCGTCCATGAACCGATCGCCCCGCACATCTCCCCCAAGCATATCCTCATGTGCGGTACGAAAGGTACTTGGACGGCAACCGAGCGACACTTGTCCTACCTGACAAGTTGCGAAGGGGAGGGCATCCACAACAGAGCCAGGTTTTGGGGGTAGAGCACTCATTATGCTAGGGGGGGTAGCATCTTACTGAATATTTAGGAAGCAGACCGCATATCGTTCCATGCAATCCACCGGGGGGATAAACATGCGACCATGATAGATTGCATCGTCTGGAGTAGTCCGACATGTTTGTGAATCATTTTACGTTCGACGACACAAACTCATGAGACGGGTTTGCGTGTTGTCCAAACGTTTGACGCGGTCGAGATGAACGTGACTGGGACGTCGATCTAACGTGCTTTACATGAACCGTTCCACATGACGAGGGAGGGCGTGGGGGGCGAAGAACAAGCATGCGGTAAACCGTGCTCAGCAATTCCCACTGAGCTGCTCACAGGGACCACGAACTTGCATGGCACTGAATGAAGCGACCGCAGCACTGGCTATGCCCTCCTCATCAAGTTCATGTCGCGATGACGCCATGCGAAGGACAGTTCCTGCGCATCCCCCGTCGTGCCCACTTTTCCGTCTGCGCTTGACCACGACAGCAAATTGCCGACTTGGTGCTGAACACGGCATCGACACATACCCCAGTCCTCTGGTCCGTTTGCGAGAATCTGTTGAATGAACAACGTAAAGCAGTGTGGACAGGTTCTCCGCTCGGTCTTGATGCGACGCCATCAGGTAGAGGCCGCTCTTTTGTGCCATGACCGACCCACGCAACTGATGGTGAGTGGTCGCTAATGTAGTTTGTCGGCGTCGTTTTATCAAATCGGCTGGGAGCGCGTCGAGCCACCGATTGTCGACAACGACGGTGTGAATTTCATGAGATCGGTTGAACGTCTCGGTGCAAACGCTCGCGATTCATCTCCAGATGCGGAGGACCTGCGCCGTGGCCGTGAGGCTCGAGAGATTCTTCGCCATGAATCACGACACCGACCAGGACAACTTGTTTCGCTCTGACGCGGACATGAGGGTCCACCCTCGAGGTACGCAAGCACAAGCATGAAGACGTCGGTCACGCCGACGAGAAGGCTTTTGTTCGTGGAGGCGAGTCACCTGTCGCCTCCAAGGCTTGCATTTCTTTCGCGCTTCGTGGCCAGTGCAATTCCTGTATCTCTGCGTTTTGAGTTGACCCCCAACAGTATTGCTGTCTTGGAATTTTGCTTGCAACCACACGACTTTGAAAATCTAACCAGCTCTCGTTGATAAAACGCTGGCAACTACAATGCCCACACGTTGCGAGGACCTTTGACATGGTTTGATGGAGTGCTTTAGTCTCTCTCCGTCGTGCCTTACTTGCCAATGCAGCGCAAGCGCAGATGCAACCGATGCCTGGAAGACTTTGGCAAGATTCCAATCGACGGGGCCGCATCGCGCGGCGGGATCGCAAACAACAAGGAGAGCTCCATTAACATCGTTTGATCACGCGAGTTGTGTGTCAAAGGCTATCTAGGACACCAACGTCTGTGTTTGGTTTTCTGAGGGTGGCAGGTACACTCCTGTCAGCACATTTGTCTCCCGCCGACAAATCGGACAACTTCGCTTCTCATCAACCCATCCAAAGACACAGTCCCGGTGAAAAGAATGCCCACAGCGTAATATCGATACACACTCGTCCAGGTCGCAGAGGCAGATGGCACATCTGTCGTCGCGGATTGATTCGTGTTTTTTGTCTGTGGTGGGCACCATCAAGAACGTGCGAAGGGCGGCGGTCAACGCGGACGCGTCACTGCCGTGGAATTTGGATTGGGTCGGCTGCAAATCGTGTGCAGCTCGAAGGTACAAGTCCATGAGGCCTTGCGTCCACAACTTGAAGCAGACTGTGCGTTCGTGGACTACTTCTGGCATGTCGACATCAAAGTGCTTTTTCGGGAATGGCAATTGCAACACAGCACGAAGGTCGTGTTGGAATGCACTGGGCTTTGCCGCCATGGACTGGAGATCATTGCGCAGTCGGTGAAAGTCGGAGAAGCGCTTTCGAATCGTCCACCACTGGTGGTTTGCGTGGTCCGACACGGTGATAAAGTAGACTGTAAATACACAGTTTGTGAAAAGCCTGGGCTGGCATACTTTCGATGCACGGATGAGCTCCGTCGAGTCCGCCGCGGCAATCGTGGCAAAGACTGACGAAGGAAGCGCGGGCGGCGGCGGCAGCAACACGCGCCTCGGAACCTTGAATCGTATCATCGTCGAGGATATTGGAACTGGTCAGGCAAAAATACGCCTCAACTTCAACGTTTTTGATATATAAATAGGATCATCATTGGGGGAATCTTGCAATGCCATTGGCTGACACTTGGGATTGTCCAATGGCCGAAGCTCCCAAAGCCACCATACAAACCTCAAGATAAAATTGGTACCGGATGCCCACGCACACACACAGAGAACTGTGTTTCAACCCTCTCCACTCGCACTGTGGCAGGGCGCGGACCCACTTTGCACAAGCGCCCTGTGCTGAATCGTGTTGATCGAGGTGTACAAGTCCACAGTGCCGATTTGTAAGCCTCATCTTGCCCCATTGCACAAAATCATGCGTTGTAAATTTGTCCAATCACGTAATAAAATTATATGAGACACGGTTGATTGGCAAGAACGCCACGGATTTACGAATCAGATGTCGACAAATGAAAATGAAACGGTATGATTGGACAAAAAAATCAAAGCATGTGCGTGAAGAACTCAATGGCTTGTTTACTTGAGCGGAACACGTTGTCATATCTGCGTCGCGATCAAGCATGGATTTACCGCCGTCGACTGCCAAAGACGCTGCTGGAAGGCGCGGGGGCAGCGTTACGTGGCTTCTTTACACGGCGCTTGTAGACAGCAATTTGGTCGTCGACCTTGATGCCCCATTGCAGGTGCTCGGCGCGGACAGCGGCGTCCAGGAACTCGTTGAGTTTCTCGACGCGTTCGCGAATCGTCTTCTCCGACATATTTCCTGTGATGTGTCGTTTGGGCAATTCGGGAATCTCCTTCTTCTTGTACCCGGCTTCGTTCATCAGACGGTCGCAGAGGAGGCGGAAGGTCGAGTATCGCTTCCAGCAGTACACGGTGCCGTAGTTGGTCGTTTGGATTTCCAAGTGGTACTGGACAAATTTGTGTCGCGACTGTGTTACGATCTTTGAGTTGACAATGCGCGCCGACTTCATCGTGATCTCGTCGGGGATGGGCAATCCCCCAGCTTCGACGACCACGTCGTGCGATTCGCGCTCTTCCACGTGGCGGACAATGTCGCGGATCTGCAAAAACGCTTGCGGCGCAGCTGTTTCGTCCACACCTTCCTCGCGAACGACCAAGTTGGTCACTGCATAGCACCCCAAATGAGGGTCCAGCCCCACAACTTCACCCACGCCAAACGGGGTATCCACAAGCGTTTTCGGCGATAAGATGCGCTCGCCGTCCAGCACAATTTCCTCTGGGTACACGTCGAGGACTTCCTCCGGCTTCCCGTAGTGCTCAATCGCCACCGAGTACACTTCTGTCTCGCGATCATAAAACAAGACGCGACCGCGGCCGTGGTCGGTGACGACGATCGGCACATCCCGGCCGAGAGAGTCTTCGTATTTGGCCTGCTTCTCAGCTTGAAGTGCCAGCTCGCGCTCGCGCGCGGCCTTCTCAGCCAAAGCACGTGCATGCGCAAGTTCACGCTCTTCTGCCTCACGCTCCAACTGCGCGGCTTCGTCCAACACAGCCTTGTGTGCAGCTTCCGTAGAAGCGACAGCGGCAGCCGCTGCGGCAGCATCGACATTACCATGAACCTTGCTGTCAACATTAGACCACGCAGCGCCCTTTGTGACCTCAGCATTGGGCAAAGCAGTGACCGCAGCAGCGGCGGCGGTACCGGCAGCAGCTTTGTCATCCAAGGCCTTTTGTGCGGCAGCAGCCTTCGCAGATTCTTCCGCAGCCAGGGCGGCAGCAGCCTTCGCAGATTCTTCCGCAGCCAGGGCGGCAGCAGCCTTAGCAGCTTCTTCTGCAGCCAGGGCGGCAGCAGCCTTAGCAGCTTCTTCAGCATCCAGGGCGGCAGCAGCCTTAGCAGCTTCTTCAGCAGCCAGGGCAGCAGCAGCAGCTTCAGCTTCGTCGCGCTTGCGCTGTCTGATGCAGTGGTGAGATGACGAAACATTTGAGAGGGACGACATACTCTTCGGCAAGCCGCTCAGATTCCGCCAACGCGGCCAAGCGTGCTTGTTCGGCGAGTTCCTGGGCCGCTTTCTCTTCAGCGAGCGCGGTGGCTTGGCGTTTGAGACGGCGGGTTTCTTCGACCTTAAGGTCGAACGCGATTCGTTCTTCTTCCTCGCGACGACGCTCGTCGGGTGTCATGGCGGCGAGGCGCTCGGCTTCTTTCTTTTCTGCGTCACGCTTGGCCAATTCGACCATGTAATTGATGCCGTACTAGCGAGAAATGACTGGTATGAGCCTGGGAAGACAACTCATAGTTTGTTGTTGTGGAAGATACCTTGCGGATGAGTGACCGTACAGCAAAGGAGCGCGCGACGGACTGCACCTTGACGGCGTTCTTGTGCACGATTTCCATCGTTTTGGGTCGGTGGAGGTACCAGTATTTGACAACGCCTTTGTTGGACATGATGGTTTCCAAGTCCAACGGCGTCAGGTGGCTCTCCGACGACTGGACAGCCTGGTGAATCGTGGCATCGCGATGAAGGGCTTCATGGTCCGTGGCCACTTGCTTCTTCCCCTGGTCCGCCGACTTGGGGGCCTTGGCGTAGCTAGAGTACATGTCGGGGGATGGACAGTAAGGATGTGGGGAGAGGGCTCAGGCGCACTTGCTTGTTAGCTGGCACCGGCCAAAAGTTGAACTGGGGACGTATCCGGATGCCACCATTCCGTACTGCTGTCGCATAGTACAAAATACAAGTGATTTTATTATTTCGGCCATCATATCCGGATAATGCAATGTGTAACTTATGTCGGAGCCCTCTCGAGCCAAACCGTATCCGGATAATTCAATGTGTAACTTCGTAGAAGAGGTGAGTAACCGGATGCATGCTGAGCAGATGTCGGAGGCGTTACACGGACGTTGAGGGGCTTGCGAACTTACCGCTGCCATGAGATGCATATGCTTGACTGGATGGTAGGCGGTGTGAATGAGTTTCTTGAATGGTGCACCCCCTGGAGGCTTTGGTTCGGTGACGGCAACCAAAATCAGATTGCCGAAAACACGACCTTGGCCGAACGATCATGTTGAATTGTGCTTTACAGTTATATGAATTTAAAACTGTCGATTTCTGCACAGCCGTGTACTTGACATTCATTTAAAATATTTTTATTGCACTATAAACATATTTATAATACGCGTCTTACAGTATATACAGCGTGTTTGATTGCATGAAAATAGTGTAATGTTGTCTTTATAGCGAACCAACAATTGCTCGCAATGGAGCGATCAACCTTGGACGTCCAACAGGCACAGATGCAGCAGCTCATGGACGCATATTGCGCGACAGACGACAAGGTTGCGTGCACACCATCCAAGAGTCACGTCGTCATTGGGATGGAGGTGCATGAGAAGTTGGTTTGCGCTGGCATGGCACACCTTCGGGTGTTCCAAGGTGGTGTGTCCATGCTGGGGTATGAAGCCAAACCTGGCGTATACGTGGATGTGTTCTCTCCTCGATGGTCGAACCTGATGTCCATCACAGGCATTGCATCAACATCGGTGTTCCAAGCTCCGTGCTCGTCATTGGTTCAAGCCCACTGGAACCTCACTCACGAGGATGACTCTCTAGCAATGGTCGAAGAGGGGGCCGCAGATGCGTTGGCGAAGGACATTGCCGTGCGCTTCCCGATCGTGCTGATCATTAGGTCGATGCGAGTTACCTACGGCAATCTCTCGTCGTATTTTGATGCTGGATCCACCGGAACCTCTGGGGGAGGCGTGCCATTACCTGGTTTCAAGTTCATTCGTCACAAGAACATGACCCACACCGTCGAGAAAACCAAGATCAAGAAACCTAAGCACGGAGCACCAGCAACCAATTTTGATGGATCGTTGGTCGTGTACCATGGAGAGTCCGTCGACTTTGCCTCCGTCACGTCACTGGAGCCGCATCCTGTCCGAGAAATCCTCATTCCACCGACATGGTCCACGGTGGCTTCGTCGATTCTAGAGAACTTGGCCGCATCGTCGAACCGTAAAGTGCTCGTTTGCGGGGCGAAGGGTGTGGGCAAGTCCACCTTCAGCCGGTATTTGGTGAACCAATTGCTCAATGTCTATTCCATTGTGGCCTATCTGGATACAGACGTTGGGCAGCCGGAACTTGCCGCACCTGGTGTGCTCTCCCTGCATTACATCACGACGCCGTTGCTGGGACCTGGATACACTCATCTCCAACCTGCGTATCGGTGAGTTTTCATCGTCCCGTCAAACTACGGTTGTTCATGTTTGGGTGCAGGTCGTATTTTTTTGGCTTTAGCAGCCCAAAAGCCGATCCGACCGTGTACATGGACGCGATCTCGGCGCTGCTGAACGACTACTCGGCAAAAGACCTTGCGATTCCGCTGGTTATCAACACGGATGGTTGGATCAAGAGCATGGGCTATGACCTCCTACAAGCGACTCTGACAGCCGCCTCCCCGAAGCACGTAGTCCAAGTCGTGGCTTTGTCCAAGGCGAAAAGTTTCGAAGTTCCCGCGTCGCCTCAGGTACTGATGAACTCTCGTTGCCTTACCCTTTTCATGCCCTTAAGTGTAGTGGACGTTGCATCCGATTGAAATGTGGGATGTCGAGCCGCCTCAGCCTGCACGAAGTGGGAAAGAACTGCGGCAGTTCCGACTACACGCGTATTTTCTGGGTCGGATTCCAGTGCCATCACATGTGCCTCTACAAAGCATTCATTGTACATCCGAGCAGACGCGGTAGCTTTTCTCGTTTTCATCGACTTTGCGTGCGACTTTGGCACTTTGTCGTAGGTATACCCGTCTACTCTCAACGATATACCCACAACAAATTCCATACCGCGTTCCTTTTTCTAAGGTCAACTTGCGTGTGTCGGGGGGGTCCGTGCCTCCGAGTCAGATCCTTCACGTCCTGAATGCAAGTGTTGTGGGTCTGTGCATTCATCCATTCGAGATGGCGTCGGATGCCACGGAACACAATGGCCCCAGAGCCGTCGTGGACAATCCCATAGTTCCTTGTGTCGGTCACGGTACATGCCATTGTCGTCCTTTATTCATTTGGTATGAACGCATGTTATGATTAGGCATTGTTCGGAGCATCGATGTGGACCGCCATGAGTTTCACATTTTGACACCCGTACCCATTGAGATTCTACAGCATGTCAACTTGCTCGTGCGTGGACATATTTCCCTCGCGTTCCAGCTGCTTGACCAAAGCGCCGTGTACGGATGCGCGCCGTACGTCGTCGTCGACGTGTTGGCCGCGGAAGGAACAGGCGCATCCTTGATGGAGAGCCGCAACAACCTCAAACGAAAAAAGGAAATGACATACTAGTAATGTTGAACTGACCCATACAAACAAAACGCGGGAAACATTGAAATTGTTTATTAATTCTGTGAATTTGAAAATTAATTGCTTACTGTTTGTATGGATATTTCGTGCAATTGATTTTATCTTTAAGTTTTTTGCGATGGGATCTCAACAGCACTTTTGGATACGAGTTGAGCCTGCAGCATGGAGAACCAGGACGGCAGATCGGTCGACATTCCCAACGACGGCAACGCCCATGCGCCATCGCCCAAGCGAGCAAGTCCGTCCAAGTGTGACGTGATATCGTCGCCGTTGGCGATCATTCCAATCACTGTGCATCCCGACGTGACGAAGGAGGTCGAGTGTCAGTCGCCACCAAGCCAGGACTTGTGCTACGACGACGACGAAGAGCTTTCCCAGTTGCGACGTTACTACGAAGAAGACAAGAAAGAGTCCATGAGACTGAAACTTCATGCGTCGACAAAGGAATGCATGACGCAATACGACTTGACATCGCTGGACAAAGGTGACCTCGTCAACATCGAACTCGGGTAATTGCATCGTTGTTGGCAGTCTCATCACAATTCCAAATATGTCCTGTATAGACCCCACGAGCGATCCTGCACTTTCGGCCGCGAGGGCTATACATCGTGCCTTCAAAGTGCAGCGATCACGTCACTGGGACTCATCTGCTTGAGCTCGAGGCATTGCTACATTGAATGGAAAGAAGAAGACGGTGCATCACTATACGTAACCGATTTAAGCAGCACCAACGGCACAGTTGTCAATTCGAATCCTCTTGGTACCGTTTTTGTTCACCTTCCACAGGATATGCTCACATGATGTCCAGTACCCAATGTTCCCACACGTGTCGTTCATGGTGACATTATTCGCCTTGCATACGCCAAGGATCGGTCGCGTCGAAGCTGCAAGATACAATACGAAGTCGAAGATCCCCGATTATGTCGCATGGACACTCCATGCAAATCACCAGCGATCGCACTTGGTCATAACGTTCTGGTACGAGGGTTGACGCACATCATGACGCTTGTTCTACTCGTCGAAATGCACAGGGGATTCTCTTCGCTGGTCCGTTGTGCTATCAGGATGGCCCGAAGTTACGCTCCCACGATGTAAGTTGTGGCTATGAGCTGGATTGTACGTTGCACCATCGAAATGTTTCCCACATAGATGTTGAACTTTCAAAAGGAATACGACTGTCTCAAGCATTCCCTAATCTCTGCCGCGAATACAACGGTATTCCTTCACAGCACTGTCGTTTCTTTATCTTGTGCTCAACAGTGGAAAGATCACGTAAATGGTGCGGGGGTCCCCATGGTCCACGCTGCGCCTCCCATCGATGTGTCCGTGAGCTTCGCCACCATGGACGCGCTTCACACGATGGTTTCCTCCAAGTGCCGCGTCCTGCATTACTCGGGGCATGGAGCAACCAATTGTCTCTACTTTGAGAGCGATGACGAGCAAGGCATGGCAGATCCAATTCCATACGATACGCTTGTGCAGATTTTACGTGGGCCAGCTCAGCTTAACCTGCGACTGGTGGTGGTCAATTCTTGCAATTCTGAACACATCGGTGCGCTGTGAATCTCTATATTTATGGTCATTATCCCCAATATGTCATCATCCCCATGAACATTGTGTAGCAAATGCGTTTGTCGAATGTGGAGTGCCGCATGTGATAGCGATTCGCGGTGATTCGACGGTCGAAGATTGCGAAGCGGTGCACTTTACCTCGTAACCTGACTCGACTACATCGAATCCATTTGAACTGACATGACGTATGTAGGGCATTCTATTTGAACTTGGCCATGGGCCAGCTCTCAGTTGAGGCGTGCTTCCTGCACGCTTTGAAGACAATTTCATGGTCGCCCCATCGCCTAGCGTCCACACGCACCACGGTAGGATGAACAAACCAGGAGAAATGACGTAATTGGATTTATCCATTTAATGTGATGAACATTGAGCAGGGCGTGGAGAAGTTTACACTACTTCCAACTCACCTCTATCACAACGAAGTGATCTTTCCGCACATGGTCGTGCCGCGATCGTTTCACGTTCCGTTTGAAGCGAGATTTCCCAATATCTGGAATATTTCTCTCCCGACGCTGTGCCCAGTACGATCATTTCTCTGGATGTTTTGACAAACGTCGTGGTCATAGAACTTTCGATTTCGCTCCATTGAACAGCTGCGGGTACGAACCATCACTTCATATACTTGAAGTGTTCACGAAGTGGTGGTCGAATGGATTATGAATTCCTTAGCTGTGTGCATACCTGACGGAAGAGAGTCACGTCAAGTACAAGCGCTGGGTATGGGTCACTGGGCCGGCTGGCGTTGGTGAGGACCGACTTGGTGTAACTCTTGGCCTCTCACGTCGATTGTGATGTATACCACCAGGAAAAACGCAATTGGCCAACGCATTAATGGCATATTTGAGCCCTCGCATGGCGTTTCTGGGTGGAGTGTACCACGTCAGCGTCGCTGAATTGTGCGAAGATGATGCATCAATCATGGTTGGACAAGAGAACCTCAATCACCCCCACGAACGGTGTGTTCCCTTGCTGTCTTGGTACCTGAGACAATGGTCAATGAACTGACTCGGCAATTTCAATATTTCTGTAGAATCTACGACAAACTTGAGTGCTTGCTAGATGAGTTGCGAGCGTGTGCAAGTCGACGAGTGCAGCGGTATGTAATCGGCCTTGAACTCCTTGAGCCTGACACGCAATAGATTGCACAAACTGACGCGGCACATACATGGTACCCCGATGCTCATTGTCCTGGATGGGTGCGACACATTACTCCTTGGAGATGCCCAAATGTTTACCACCTTTATCAACACACAACTCACCGACAACATTGGACTTAAGGTCCTGACGACCTCCGAGTACTTTTGCCAAACGGATCGCGTCCACGACCATGGTCTATATGTGTTTAAGACTCCGCCCATGACACGAAGAGCGTCGGCAAAGTTGCTTGTGGACATGGTGTTTCCTCGAAAGATGTCAATTCATGGAATGAAGCGATCGCCGCTGTATGAGCCAGGCATGGAAGACACAATCAAGAACTTGTACTCGGTATTGGCCGCGCATCCGGCGATCCAAGATTTGCGTGGCCTTCCTCGGGCCATTTTTCGATTCGCAACGACTTTGCTGGCACAAGACACAACACAAGCGTGTATCTCGGTGGACGCACTACTTCACCCATAAACGGGGTTTTAATGCAATCCTGCTGACACGACACCGGCAGCATCTTCGTAGGGTGTTCTTGGACGACCTCGTGAAGACAATGGGGGGACCGTATACCCCTTGTACATCGCCGATGTAAACGTGGTCGATCTAGCTGTCGTTTGGGGAGATGCGTCATGACGTGTGGTCGGCTGTTGGGGTGATTCAAGTGGAAGTGGCGCACGGATCGTCTTGATCCGTGGCGATCCACCCAGTGAAAAGGGTCGGGCCTTGGAGTATCGCGGGGATTCGAGCATCGACAACGGCAAGTGGGTGGGTTTTGGTACGATGCATTTGGGAGTTTCCGAACGAATGGAAGACGTGCGAGATGTTTTGGGGCATGATGCGGGCGACGGTTTGATCGGTGAGGACACGTTTTCCATGGCGAGGGGTGGTAAGTGGTCAAAAAGCGATATGTCCGTTGCTTGGGATTGCAATGGCTTCGGAAACGCTGCCGGGGGTGGCGCCAACAACGCCTGCGACGTCAACTTCGACCGAACTAGCGCCATGACGTTGGACATTTTTCGATCGTCGGCGTGGAGCTGGCGCGAATGTTGAAACAAGTGGACTTGCGCCTTGCCGGGAGACTGCAAGTCGCTTCGAAAGTGCTGAAACGACGACACGAGTGAATTGTGCTTCGTCGAAGTGATCACGTCGCCAGGGTCCGTCCCCACCGCCGCTGACCGATTCATCGCCATCGCAAGACGCTGGATGCACCGGAGGAACTCGTGAAAGTTGAGATCGAGCGACTCACGGCTCTCGGTCTTGGAAAACCCGACGTCGAGTTTGGCGGCGTTGTACTCTTGAACGATTTCCTGCGCCATGCATTCCAAGCAACTGCCCACGCGAATCTGAGAAGTACCTGAAGACTGAGTTGACGAAAGGTAACTTGCGGACGAGGCTGGTCCAATATCCCAGAGGGCAAGATGTCTAAGGGCGTCCGTGTCGATGAATGTTGTGCTGCAGTCGAATCGTACCAAAACACCTGACAAAGTGGATGAAGTCGCGAAGAGGCAGCCCTTTGTTGAGCTCAATCTACGCGCCACATGGATAAATGACCTGACGGTCCGACCAACTCAATGTGCGAGTCAAGGTACCGAAGTCATGCTGTGGCCACCAAAGTGAGAAAAGATCTGCTTGAGCGGCCACACGTGCTTTAGAATGAACTGCATCACTTGGGGCTGCGACACTTCAGGGCCAAGGGGTTGTGTCTGGAGCTGGTTCGCGTGAGGAAGTATGTATTCGCGAAAGAGTTCGTCAGCTTTTTGAGTGCTCGGCCACTCCTGTACAAGCCCACAATGATCGAAAGGCGTGTACCGTCGTCCAAGTGTTACCTCAATGTTCAGACACCGACACAGCAGCAACGTCGTGCCGTGCACCCACTGCTTGAACGTCATGCCGCCACCCGGCGCGCACGCCGAGTGTTTCGAAGCATGTTCAAACAACAGTGGCGTCGGCTTAAAGTGAAAATGGAACGACTCACTGTCGACCACGCGTTGCTTGGGGGACGCCACGCGCGGCTCCCGGAGCGCCATGACGTAGCATGCGTCCAAGTCGGCATCCAAGACGGGTCGGTCGCTCAAGTCGGCGACGCGGCAGTCCCGTGCAAACCGGAGAAAACTCGTTCGCCCGATCGTTTGAAAGTTGGTCAAGCTGCCCTGGAGGCAGTACCACAAAAAGATTTTGCGATATGCGCGGTTGGTGAAGATCGGACCATGGTTATCCTGGCATGACCAGTGAAAGGACCATCAGCGGAGAGCGGCCACGTACCGAGTCGTACACCATGTCTGGGACCATGAAGTTGCACAGGTTTGTGTATGCGGGCGAACGCTGTGGCGGCATTTGAGTCGTCGAGTGGTCTACTTGGGTGTACCGACCTCTATGACGGGGCCAGGAATGAGCAAGAAACTTGGGTGGACGGCGACAACACGGCCATTCTTTTCCAGGTTGCGGCGAAACAAGTGGCTGTCTACGCAGCGAGATCATTTCAACTATCCATCGTTCGATGCACACGCTTACCTTCGGTGTGCAAATGGTCGAAGAACGCCTCGAACGCATGAAGCACGCGCGTTTGGCACATGTACTGGGCAACAATGATCCCGTAGACTCTGGAGAAAAGATCGTTTTGGACCGTGATGAGTTCGGCTTGCTGGCGTTCGGTTTGGGCCACGAGCACTTGGTACTCGACTTCGATGGACGACGCCGTGCCACGCGACATCCTTCGCTTCGTTGCTTGCTCCTGCACGTTCGGATGGCATCCACACGGAGAGGTGCCGTCGCCGCATCGTACCTGCAGTTTGGCCTTGAGCCGGTACATCCGCATCATGCCCGCCGCAATTGCCGCTTGGTTTTTCCGATTCATGTCGTGAATCGCTTGACGAAACAACTCGAACGTGATCGTGCCGTCCGACGACAGCGTTGTGGCGTTTTGAATGGCTTCCTTGAGCACGTTGACGCCAGGGTCTCCCGTTTTCTCAAGGGCTTCAGTGATTTCTGTGGCCACGAGCGACCCATTTCCTGTTCAATCTGGTCGTCACTTGGCGGACGAATTCAGTGCCATCTCGTCACCGTGGTAGTCAAGCACGGTAAAGTGGCGCTTCAGATCCTCCTCGTCGTTGGTCTCCAGCTCGATCTTCTTCCGTGCTTTTATCTACACCAGAGTGATGCCGGCACCGACGACGGATGGCGGTCGCACCTCGAGGTACTCGTTCACGTTGAGTTGGAATGACCCCTTGGCCTCGATACCAGCAAAGAGCTCCTTGACTTCTTGCGGTGAAAACTCGGGGGCGTGGTCTTTGAAGAGCAGGGTGGCCTCGAGCTTGTCTAAGTCGCGAGCGTTCCTTCGGTTGGCTGCTAGAGAGAATTGCATCGCGACGAGCTCCGCCTCCTCGGCGCTGAAGACATCGGTCACCATCACCGTGGTCTAT
This sequence comes from Aphanomyces invadans, assembly GCF_000520115.1. Lineage (NCBI taxonomy): Eukaryota > Oomycota > Saprolegniomycetes > Saprolegniales > Verrucalvaceae > Aphanomyces > Aphanomyces invadans. The sequence goes on along the minus strand of NW_008580198.1, from coordinate 44,580 downwards.
TTATACGTTATCTCGACTCACAACGGTCGCAATAATTGTTGCATAAATTGCAGCACCAGGCCAAGGTACGACCCTGCAAAGAGGCCAGCAATCGTGGCCAGCGATCCCGTCATACCAGCAACTTCGTGTTCGACGTCGGGGCAAGTGGCGGGAGCTAGCATCATCGCACTGGTCCCAACGTAGCCGGTGACGAGTCCAAGGACTGCCACAAGGGTAATGGCTGCCGCGCCGCTCACCAAATGTGAAGACACTGCCAGAATAAACAAGGGAATGAACGTAGCTTGAAGGGCAAGGGGGTAGTGCAGAGTCTCGAGCGTGAGGAGTCGAAGAGTCAGCGGTAGCGACTTCCCAACAACGTCTCCGACAGTAAACGCCGCCGTGAGAACGACGGGAAACCACGTCGGGCCGAACGAAGCGGATCGGATGGCCGTCGTGAGCCCTGGATAGCAGGCGAGGCAGATGCAAAACGTCGCAAACGACATGGCCACGGGCTTCCAAGCAAGACGCAAGACGTTGAGGATGGACCCGACGTCGGTAGATGACGGATTCTCCACAATCGGAGTGGTTTCTGTAGGTGAAAACGTCTAGTCGCAGTGCCGTGTGAGATCCATCGATTTTGTCGACGCTACCTGGGAGACGTGCCGCTTTTGCGGAGACCTGACTGGGGATGGGAGGGGAAGCGCCAGTGGCGTCAAATGCTGGATGCGAACGTACAAGTCAAGCACTGGTTTAGCGTATTCGTTGTGGGGGAGCATGGCATACCTATGACCAAGAGCTTCATTAGGTTGAGCTTGGAGGAGGCGCCGTACAACTTCCATGCAACAGCAATCGCGACACTGGCAAAGCCAAAAAAGACGCCCAGCGAGACCATGCCTGGTTCATCGTGGTCGTAGAGCCATTTGGTGAGGATGCGAACGACGACCAACAAGAGCGCGCCAGTTCCTTTGCCGCTATCCACCGCTTGAAGGAATGAAGGACCAAACACAGCTCCCAGTCCATAAATCGACGACTGAATCAATGCACTCGCCAAGGACGTCACGATCACCATGACCAGAGTCCCAACATAGCGGACTTGAACAACGACGTTGGGGGCAAGTTGAAGGGCTGGTACCGTCAAGACCGAGAGCAGGAGGCTGGCAAACCCACCATTCATGCGCATGTGAAGTGGCAGCTGGCGACCCGCCACGAGCATGAACATCGTGATCACGAGCAAAGACGACATGTTGATGACGGGAAAGACGAATCCGACCATCCCATCGGGGTACAAAGCCCCAAACGCATCAATCGACAAGACAAAGCAAGTCCACGATGCGACGAGGGTAGCCCCCGCGGCGAAGAACGTCAAGTACGACCAAACGAATCCTGGTCTGGAAAAGTCATCCAGGTGAGCCTCGAGCGCTAGCGTCAGCTGCGGTCGCTTAGGTGGAGGAGATTCCATCACAGGGCCACCATGCAAAATCGAGCTCATTGAACGCCGAAACCGTCGATACCCCAAGGGTCACTCGGCTCTTCGAATTGCATAAACAGTGACTTCTTCATTGCTCATGCTGCCGGTCCGTCGCACCATGACGTCCGCTCAAACAACTCCTGAATGGAGATAAGCGGGCACCAGTAAGAGCAATATCGCCTGCTGCCTTCACACTCGTGTATACTACACATTACAATTGTGTCCTTAAGAAGCCCCACACGAATCCGTCATGGAGACTTGGGAACGTTGAGATGAGCTTGGGTTGTCGAACTTGTCTACTTGACACTGAAAACCCCCCATTCGACTTCGTGTTCGTCGTTTGTCTCCACGTCGTCAAAAACTTTGAACTACAGTAACTTCTCCACATTTGTCGTAAATCTAGGATCTTGACTACAAACGATTCCATAATTGTTGTGTACCGAACCTCCCTCCGCCTCAACCCCAAGCATTTACCACTGAAAGTTCGAATTGAAGGTGGCGTTTCGAGATAGTTTTCCCATGAATCGCTAAGAATTTATTTGGTTTGTGCAGCACAGCTACAGCCTGATGCAATAATATTGATACACGACCCAAGTTGGCCACAACGTGACCAATACGAGCCGAATTTGATCGTTTGGACTCTAATTCATCCTCGTGGTGCCTGGAATGACGTCAATTTCAATTATACCATTTAAAGCTATACAGAGTGCACATGAGATACAAGAATGAAATGTCTGACAGTGTGTAAAGTGAAA
>NW_008580198.1:39311-40242 GCF_000520115.1 Aphanomyces invadans | reverse complement strand
TGTATGTTAAAACAAGCTGTGCGTACTAGTAGCATGGGACATGGGTCCATAATGTCGCCTGAAGAGCGAGCATCCGTGTCGGCATTCCGCCGATGCGGATTGTCCATCCGAGCAATTGCTCGAGAGGTTGGACGCAGCAAAAACTGCATCAGTGCCTTTTTGAAGGACCCCGAGGGCTATGGGACTCGTTTTCAAGGCCTAGCAAAGCGTGCAGTTGTCGGGAAGGAGTTCCGACTCCTCATCCGAGAAGCTTCCAAGACCGGCCAGTCCGCCCGGAAGCTCAAAACCGACCTCAACATCGATGCATCACTAAGAACAATACAACGGCGCCTCAAGGAAGCACCGACACTCAAGTTCGAAAAGCGCAAGCACACACCCAAGCTAACCAAGGCCCATATGCAAGCACGAGTCAAATATGCCACGGGTAACCTCCAAAGGTCACCCAATTGGACCGAAATCATTTGGTCCGACGAGAAAAAGTTTAATCTCGACGGACCAGATGGGTTTCAGTACTATTGGCACGACCTTCGGAGGGAACCCGAGGCATTTTTGACTCGTCAAAAAGGCGGAGACGGCGTCATGGTCTGGGGTGCGTTTTCTGGCAAAGGTTTGTCGGAGCTTGCCTTCCTGGAAGGGCCGCAGACGGCCGAAAAGTACATCGATACGTTGTCCAAACATGTTCCCCTTTGCCCATGCAAATTGCGGTGAAGACTTCGTCTTTATGCAAGACGGGACTTCGATTCATCGTGCAAATGTCACGATGGATTTTTTCGCCGAGCATGGCGTTACACTTTTCGACCACCCTGCGTTGTCGCCAGACCGAAACCCTATCAAAAAACTGTGGGGTGTCCTCGCGCGTGCTGTCTATGTCAACGGGCGCCAATTTTCGACAAAACTGGAGCTCGTACGAGCCATCAAGAAAGCCTGGTCG
>NW_008580198.1:35250-39211 GCF_000520115.1 Aphanomyces invadans | reverse complement strand
CGCCTGGGGTTCCCCGTCAGCAGCTCATCGACCCATTGCTCTCCTTTGAGAGCAGACGTGTGGCAGGGCTCTTTGATCACGTGGTTTACGGCCCACCAAGCAGCGCATCCGACAAGGGTTGCGATCGTCGCCATTGAAGCAAAAGTGCGCGAAATGGAGTTGGCGTTTACAAAATGGACCTCTGAGGTCCATCTTTAAAATGACGTTTTGACGCAAAAATGCCATAAATTGAAGTTGGTCCCAAATTTTACCAGACACGTTCGCTCCCATGTTCAATATGGCGTTTGCCTGAAAATGGGGTTTTCGGCCCCAGAATGGTAAAATCCGGCCCAAAATGTCATTTTCCGGATGTTGCCAGACGAGCCCTAAAGAGTATTACATTGCAATATGTACTGAGAAGTATATACATATACTAGTCCAATAGCTGGGCCAATTCAACGCCAGATTCCTCCTGAAGCTTGTCGCTAACAATGAGATTTTCCAGCTGGGAGCTAAAATCACATATCTCCAGGGCTTCAGATACTTCTGCTGCCAGTTCCTCGAAATTCGCACTAACGTCAGTCTCATCCAACTGCTGGAGTCCTGCTTCAAAGATGCCACGATCGACAGGGAGATCAAGGTCATATCTGAGCACATCATACGGAAAATACCTGGATTATCTGGGAAAAGTTACTATCCGTACATCCGGATCAAAGTTGGTTTGACATAACAAAATAGCACTTATTATATTGGATTGATTGAACTTGATCCAATCCAACGTAGATGACATAATTGGTTGAATTCGGGTGCGAACGTGTTTGATTGGTATTCAGCTCTCTCTCCCCTTTCCGTTCATATACAGGTAATCCCTGTCTTAATGGAAGTCCATCAAACTTTATACTGTTACATTCTATAGAGTAGTTTTTCATCAATATACAATGGTTTTTTGTGTGACACTGTCAAGCATTTCAAAAATTCAAACTTAACTTAAGTAGTGGTCTGAGCGTGTGGTCACTTATCCATATTGTCAAAAGTTCGTGTGGAATACCTGCCCCCCAACACGAAGTCACACTTGCAGCCGCTTGACGGCGGAATCATCGCTTTCTTCAAGAAGCATATCCGCCGCCAACAAAACCATGACATTACTATGAGATTTCTTGCCCTACGAAAGCATCATATTGAGCAACAGACTCAACCAACTCGCCAGGAAATTGCTCACCTGTATGTCGTTGACATACTCGAGGCTATGCGTTGGGCCCAAGCAGCTTGGGAGCCGGTTTCGGAAGCTACAATTCAAAACTGTTGTCGTCATACTCTTGTTGTAGAAGAGAATGTTGAAGAGGTTGTTACCTTGATGGAGCGCTTGCGTGCGCCCCTTCCATGCGCTTCTTCTCGATTAGAGTTAATGACGTAAATAAACGTGTGAGTTTCAAATGGTTGGTTTGTCGGAAGGTTGGCATATTCTCTATGAAACAGTTACTTCTCAAAATCAATAAAAAAAACTGTCAAACTTTTGCTTCCATTAAGACAGGGATTACCTGTATTTGAATTCAAAATACTCATCTGTCAAGGCTTTCATTTTCAAAATAGACTGATTGTTGCAATCATTTACCGACAGGGGTAGTACTACCTCAAAACAAGTGGTCCGCACCAAATAAGACGTGAAGGACAAAATCACTATTAGTAATTATTTGGTCTTCCCGATGACTTCAACACAGCCATGCAGCGCGATATCATACTGTGAATAAGCTTCTCAGGTAATCTGGCACAAGTGCATCCAGTGTTCCAAAATTGCACGTTTGAGTCCGGCAACAGTGTCGTACTCTCTTCAATCCCCATAGACATGTAAGCAAAAGTAAACGATCCCACGCATTATCAATGGGATTAAGATCAGGAGAGAGCCCAGGCCACTTCATCACGACAGTGTCGTTTTCGCCGGGGAACGATTTCAACTCCTTCGACGAATGGACCGAAGCATTGTGCTGCTGACACACAAAATCTTCATCAAATTGAGCATGGGCCAATGGAAGCATGCTGTCGGAGATCGTTGTAATGTAGGTAGAGGAGTCCCGGCGTCCTTCCGAGAACGCTATATTACTTGCACTTCCGTCCGCTCAATCGCTCCCCAAACCATAACTGATCTGCCACCATTTTGGCGACAAACGGCAACCTTCATGTCGCGCCCTATGAAGTGCCAGTAGGACTTGCTGCACATCCATGGAAAACAACGAAGTTGAGTCCGTCAGGGCAATCTAAGTTCCAGTTCTTCTCATCGGAGAATGGAATTCGACTTCACCCGTCACAACCAACTTCATTGTTCATTCCGGCCCACTTGATGCGTTTTGGCATATGCTTTCCGTTAAGCGAGGCTTCTGGTTCATCATGATACACTCAAAACGTGTCGACGAATTCCATACGTGCGAAATCGTTGTTGATGGACGTCAAGGTGAAGGTCACTCTTGACACTGGTACAGCTTAAAGCTGTGCCCTGCTGCGAACAATTTGTGCTTTCGTGTGAAGCCAGACAGTGAGACGTTCTAATATTTCGGGTTTCCCATCTTGAACTTATGTGGCAGTGTGTAGGTCGACGGCCGGGCAGAGGGTTAAAGGCAACAAAGTGAGGAAGCGACTCAAGACCAAGGAGGCAAATCGAGAAATGAATTGATGCTTTCCATAAACACTTTTCCTATGTTCAGTTGTTCTTCGTACTGGCGCATGCTTGACGAGTTCGAAGCTTGTCCTTCAATGGCGCTATGCCGTCGTTGGCAGCATCAACAATGCAATGGTGTCATTCACAACCTTCATTATGACCTTTTGTCACGGAGTTCTTCGTTTCCGGATCCCGATGTCCCGTCTTCCGTGTGAGCGAAAACGTCTACACTCGACGGCGAGCCACCATGCACTATGCAGCAAACGAAACGCTCATCTCAAGAAATCCTTTCACTCTGATGCCAAGGTTGTTCAGGTACTGCGCCTGAGATAACTGTACATTAAAATTTTGGTTTTGCGAAGAATTGCAGAAAATTTCTCTGCTCTGAACACGCCCTACATTCCAAAAAAACGTTTAAAGTATGGTGTGAGTGCAAAGATATCTATATCTATCCTAAAAGTCAATGAAACGAAAAGTTGCGATATACATAATATTTGTGGAAGTAATATCTTATGTGCACTACTACTCTGTTCCACAAATTTTGTCACGTTCCACTTTCGATTGGCAGCATTTTTCTTATAGTACCCCATTTAGGTATCTGATTGGTGCGTATGAAAGCGCAAGATCTCTGCTATGATTGGGTAGTTTGCGGTACTTTCCAACCATTTTGGTTGTTGCGATATCGCGCGGCAAAACTGGTGGGCATTCATCTCTTTCAGAAAAATTTACGCCAGCACTTCATTATACAATTAATCGACTCCAAAACACTACCCGCACTCACTTACTAGTACTACATGCCCCTCCACCACCACTGGGACCAGTCGACGCACCAAGCAGCGCCGGGAGTCTTTGGACGTCCGCTAGCACTTGAGCTTTCCTCAACGTCGCACCGTGTACGAAATGCTGTTAAGCGTAGCGGTGCGAGGTATACTGCCACGAGGGTGCAAGCTCTGACCGAGCTTGCACAGAAGTTTCACTGCCATTCGCGGACGATATCACGGCTGTGGAGACAAGCGAACCTCTTGCGTCATGATGGTGACCATGGCACTGATGTCGCAAAAAGACAAGGGAAAATCTTATAAACATAATATTTATAATGATTTATGCAGTTTTCAATTTATGGGGGCACGCTTTTGTAGGAAAGTCGGGACGTACCACTGAAATGCTTCGTGCAAAAGGAGTTAACGGAAATGAAGTTGCGAACCAGCCCCCGATCAGACCCGATTTCAATTGTTAGACTTTGGACTCGTCAAAGCCTGCAGTACCATAATTGCACTCGAACCATTGAGGAGCTTATTGTTGCTGTAGAAAACGCGCTCTACGACTTGCCGA
>NW_008580198.1:34020-35150 GCF_000520115.1 Aphanomyces invadans | reverse complement strand
ATCGAAAGACAGCACACGAGCATCGTGGACCCTTGACCGAGACGAGTTCATTGTCACGGCGCTCCAAGCTCAGGTAGCCAAAGGCAAGCGATCCGACTCCGGATACTAGTGGAAGAGGAAGCGTGGGCCGAAGTGACAGCGGCATTCAACGAGCACTTTGGCACCTCGTATCACTCGTTGAAGGTGAAGTCACGACTCGACTGCGTACGTGATATTTGACTTCAAGCACTTCTAACAACGTATAGCTCAAGCGTGAATACAAAGACGTCAAGTACTTGCGCGAAAACTCTGGGTTTAGGTGGAACGAAGAGCTGGGCCTGCCTACTGCACCAGATGACGTCTGGGCTGCTGTTCTCAAGGTACTTGCTTAACAGGGGCTCATCTGACCTTCTATGTCAAGGCAAGCCCATCATGCAAGAAATTTCGGTTCACACCGTTTCCGCTCTACGAAAAATTGGCCATCCTGCTCGACGGAGCGTACGCGGACGGGCGATTTTCTTCGATGCCACTGGGCTCCATCGAGCAACGTGACAACAGTGCCGTGGTACAAGCGACCGGTGGCATAGGACTTCGAACGCGTGTAGACATGTCCAAAGACTACGACAACTCCGACAGCAGCACCGACGACTCATCTCCCCCACCAAAGAAGCTCAAGCAGAAGGTGAACAGGGACCGTCGAAGCGCTGGTGCCGTGATTGGCGATGCAATTTCAAAGTTGGTGGACGTCCAAGCATCCAAGGCAAACCACCAGCAAGACCCACACGACAGAGTGACGCAAGCGATTGATTGTCTCATTCAAAACTACAGCCATTTGGACAGCAGCGTTCTCGCAAATCTGGCTGATATGATGGGCAAGGATTCAATGCGACCATTTATATGGCGCTTCGTGGACCAGCGCGCAATACATGGATAGCCAAGAACAGCAATTTATTGACAAAAACACACTTTTCTTGAGCATTAGTCCATTGTTAGACGGTTGTACTGCTCCCACATCGCCGCAGCAATGCTATCACGCAAAAACCCAGCACAGCAGTGTGCTGCTCGGTTGGAGGAGAATATTTTGCCACACCAGTTTTGCTGACGAACACACCGGTTTTCCTGACGCACACACCAGCTTTGCTGACGGTCAC
>NW_008580198.1:23778-25177 GCF_000520115.1 Aphanomyces invadans | reverse complement strand
CCCTCAGGAATTTCAAAGCCCTTTCCCAACAAGGCATCGCTCAAAACTCTACCGTCGGACGCAGAGCCTTCCCACCCCGCAAGCACGTAGACGAATCGCAAGTCGAACGAGCAGGCCGCAAGCACGTTTTGGCTGACGTATCCCTTACGGTCGCGAAATGGCTTTGCAAATACGGGTGGAGGGGTTGCTCGTATATGCGTCCCATCCAATGCGCCAACGCAGTATTCGAAGAACGGGTACATCTTTGGGTTTGAATGGATTTCGTACGGAAAGTCCTTGCTTGGAAGGGTGACCACAACGGGGTATAGTAGCAACAACGAAGCAATCACCTACGTCATAGATATCAGCAACAATAAATGCAGGATTTGTACTTCGTGAGTGATAGTCCATCCACTGCATTGGAACCGTTCTTGCGCCTCACGATTCGAAGCCGCTCGATCTGCCACGAAGAAAAAGGTAGCCAACTTTTCCTTGGCCGACACATAGCGACTTGACGACAGGGAGTACTTGCTCTGCAGAGTCGCCAGCTAAGAGTTAAACGTGCTTGGCAGCATACGCAGCTGGTTGCGAAAGCGCCTGGGGTTCCCCGTCAGCAGCTCATCGACCCATTGCTCTCCTTTGAGAGCAGACGTGTGGCAGGGCTCTTTGATCACGTGGTTTACGGCCCACCAAGCAGCGCATCCGACAAGGATTGCGATCGTTGCCATTGAAGCAAAAGTGCGCGGAATGGAGTTGGCGGTTACAAAATGGACCTCTGAGGTCCATCTTTAAAATGACGTTTTGACGCAAAAATGCCATAAATTGAAGTTGGTCCCAACTTTACCAGACACGTTCGCTCCCATTTTCAAAATGGTGTTTTGCCTGAAAATGGTGTTTCGGCCCCAAAATGGTAAAATCCGGTCCAAAATGTCATTTTCCGGATGTTGCCAGATGAGCCCTAAAGAGTATTACATTGCAATATGTACTGAGAAGTATATACATATACTATTCCAATAGCTGGGCCAATTCAACACCAGATTCCTCCTGAAGCTTGTCGCTAACAATGAGTTTTTCCAGCTGGGAGCTAAAATCACACATCTCCAGGGCTTCAGATACTTCTGCTGCCAGTTCCTCGAATTTCGCACTAACGTCAGTCTCATCCAACTGCTGGAGTCCTGCTTCAACGATGCCACGATCGACAGGAAGATCAAGGTCATATCTGAGCACATCATACGGATAATACATGGATTATCTGGAAAAAATCACTATCCGTACATCCGGATCAAAGTCAGTTTGAAATACTACTCTGGTCCGAAATAGTTGTTAGGTGCACTTTCCAATTGGCGGAATTTTTCTAAATGTCCATAATTCTGCAAGGTGATTGGTGTGTTAGAAAGCGCATGATTCCAGCTTTGATTGG
>NW_008580198.1:14244-16833 GCF_000520115.1 Aphanomyces invadans | reverse complement strand
TGCCGTCGTTGGCAGCATCAACAATGCAATGGTGTCATTCACAACCTTCATTATGACCTTTTGTCACGGAGTTCTTCGTTTCCGGATCCCGATGTCCCGTCTTCCGTGTGAGCGAAAACGTCTACACTCGACGGCGAGCCACCATGCACTATGCAGCAAACGAAACGCTCATCTCAAGAAATCCTTTCACTCTGATGCCAAGGTTGTTCAGGTACTGCGCCTGAGATAACTGTACATTAAAATTTTGGTTTTGCGAAGAATTGCAGAAAATTTCTCTGCTCTGAACACGCCCTACATTCCAAAAAAACGTTTAAAGTATGGTGTGAGTGCAAAGATATCTATATCTATCCTAAAAGTCAATGAAACGAAAAGTTGCGATATACATAATATTTGTGGAAGTAATATCTTATGTGCACTACTACTCTGTTCCACAAATTTTGTCACGTTCCACTTTCGATTGGCAGCATTTTTCTTATAGTACCCCATTTAGGTATCTGATTGGTGCGTATGAAAGCGCAAGATCTCTGCTATGATTGGGTAGTTTGCGGTACTTTCCAACCATTTTGGTTGTTGCGATATCGCGCGGCAAAACTGGTGGGCATTCATCTCTTTCAGAAAAATTTACGCCAGCACTTCATTATACAATTAATCGACTCCAAAACACTACCCGCACTCACTTACTAGTACTACATGCCCCTCCACCACCACTGGGACCAGTCGACGCACCAAGCAGCGCCGGGAGTCTTTGGACGTCCGCTAGCACTTGAGCTTTCCTCAACGTCGCACCGTGTACGAAATGCTGTTAAGCGTAGCGGTGCGAGGTATACTGCCACGAGGGTGCAAGCTCTGACCGAGCTTGCACAGAAGTTTCACTGCCATTCGCGGACGATATCACGGCTGTGGAGACAAGCGAACCTCTTGCGTCATGATGGTGACCATGGCACTGATGTCGCAAAAAGACAAGGGAAAATCTTATAAACATAATATTTATAATGATTTATGCAGTTTTCAATTTATGGGTGCACGCTTTTGTAGGAAAGTCGGGACGTACCACTGAAATGCTTCGTGCAAAAGGAGTTAACGGAAATGAAGTTGCGAACCAGCCCCCGATCAGACCCGATTTCAATTGTTAGACTTTGGACTCGTCAAAGCCTGCAGTACCATAATTGCACTCGAACCATTGAGGAGCTTATTGTTGCTGTAGAAAACGCGCTCTACGACTTGCCGACTGACACACTTGCAAAGACTTTCGTAACTCTTCAAAAAGTTATGGAATTGTTCATTGAAATACATGGTAGCAATGATTATAAATTTTCTCACATGAAGCAGGATGCTTTCATTGCAGACTTTGCAATGTCGAGTTTGACGTCTCGTCTTACGAGAGCGCTTTTGCTCATTTGAAAAGCCTGCTGGGTGGGGAGGTTCACCTCGATGCCTGGTCAATTCTCTTGAATGAGACACTAAAAATACAATAATTTTTTGCAGCGTATTTGTTTAGGAGTTGAATACAAAAATCAAGACGTTTCAATGGCGCTGTACATACTTTAATCAAGTGAAAATGTACCTGACAATTTTTGTGGAACGGAGTGGTACGCTACAACGAACAACGGGAAAACGTCCCCAGTGGTATTTGGCCACAATTTCGATATAGATAATAATATTGTCGCAGCATTCAATCAGCAAGACGACATTGATGTGTTTCTAGCCAATGGGCGGAAAATACATTCACGGCCTAGCACATGATATCATGCGTAAAATATATTGGATATTCTATCATATCAATGCATTAACCTGCTAACTTACCGTGAACCGGGAAAAAACTCGCAAGCGTTGTACCATCATTAAATTTGAAGTGGGAAGAGTTGACTTCACAAACAAAACCTGAAACCAATGTGAATATAAGTCTATGATTGGCGAAATAGGTTTCAGCGTATTTCGTGACTTCTGATTGTTTCAGACTAAATATCAGTCCATGATTGGACAAATACAAAAAATGAAATTTGAGTTGACTGATTGGGTTGATTTGAGGCACTGTCAATTTCAAACTTTGGCATGCCTGGAACCGTCCTCCCACAGCGCACTGAACGCTGTTATTCAGATATAGCAAGGGTTCTGCTCGTCCGTGTGAACAAAACAAGCACACTCAGCGAGAATGCGATTTGTGCGACCGAGGGCTTACCTCGTACCACGTTGGTCATGTCTACATGACAAACGCGGTTGAGCAAGAAAGACTAGTACCTCGTAGCTCTTGGCAATAAAAACCGTTCCACACTTGGCGACCAAGGCAGGCCAGTTTGGCACAGACCACTTACATTTCATGAAAGAGGTGAGACAAGACAGTCAAATTCTACCAACTGTGCATATGGTGACTTGGATCAACCCCCTGTGGTTTCAAGACTACTACAATGTCAAGTCGACGCCGAAACGAGCATATATATCGGTCTTGGGCTGTGCCAGCAATTTGCGCACCGTCATCGTGTACCTTGTTACGCGAAGCTGAAGCGCGCGGAGCTAGAGCTTGTACATATGACCATTGCGACCTCTTTCTGGACCAAGTATGGTGCGCATCCCCTACGTGATATTGTCAAC
>NW_008580198.1:13557-14144 GCF_000520115.1 Aphanomyces invadans | reverse complement strand
TTCCCTTTCATATTCGTTTCTGAAGTGACATACAAATTTTAAGATATTTCCTGATGGCTACTAACTTTAATCCAGTGAAAAACTTGCTAACAACTATTATGGACCAGAGTAGTAACAAAAAAGAAGCACTTCTTATATTGGATTGAGTGAACTTGATCCAATCCAACGTAGATGACATAATTGGTTGAATTCGGGTGCGAACGTGTTTGATTGGTATTCAGCTCTCTCTCCCCCTTCCGTTCATATACAGGTAATCCCTGTCTTAATGGAAGTCCATCAAACATTATAACTGTTACATTCTATAGAGTAGTTTTTCATCAATATACAAAGGTTTTTTGTGTGACACTGTCAAGCATTTCAAAAATTCAAACTTAACTTAAGTAGTGGCCTGAGCGTGTGGTCACTTATCCATATTGTCAAATGTTCGTGTGGAATACCTGCCCCCAATACGACGTCGCACTTGCAGCCGCTTGACGGCGGAATTATCGCTTACTTCAAGAAGCATATCCGCCGCCAACAAAACCATGACATTACTATGAGATTTCTTGCCCTACGAAAGCATCATATTGAGCAAAAGACTCAACCAA
>NW_008580198.1:0-4152 GCF_000520115.1 Aphanomyces invadans | reverse complement strand
TGGGGGAACTTGTCGTATCTGCAGCCAAGAAGAGAAGAAAAATGGTCGAACAAACCATCAAGGCTTGGGAGTCCATCAGTGTGGATGCGGTGAAGAAGTCGTTCGAGAAGGCAATTTCTTGCATTTTCCAGTTGTGACGTTGAACTGGCATTTGTCATTACATTCTTGAATAATAATGTATGGATGAATGTACGGGCATCTCGGGTTTCTAAAAAACAGTGTCACACTATCCTGGTGGGGATCCCATGCTAAACCCCACACACGCAATGTGCTACTTTGACAAGGTAGATAACCTTTCGCTAGCTTACCCTAATCACTATGCCAAACGTCGCGGAAGTATCCTGGGACTGTCCTTGCTTGCAAAATAAGGGTACTTTTCATTTCAATTGGCAAAAAGAGTCTCGATCCCCGTCCTGGTCAAGAATATAAATTGCATATTTTCTATATTGCGTTGGCTAATCAGTGGTCTCATGTCAGAATTCGATGGGTAACGTCATCCATGAATCTTTTTTACTCACTGTTTATGGGTGCACTTGATGCATATAATCTCCAAATACTCGCGAGTACAACGCTTGCGAGTATTTTCCCCGTTGACTGTAATCTTCGTTGTAACAATAGTCAAACCGTCATATTTTGGAACATACAATGCTGCAGTAACAGCAACTTCACAAGCAATACGAAGAACAGATCACGAAGTAGAGCTTCTGCCCGTAGCCCGAGTGGTACAGGGAACGTGACGTCGATGTTCGATACGCCATATAGTCCTGCGCCGGAACATTATAATGTCCGTTGTGGTATCCAACTGATCGTTACTTAAAAAGAGATCACAAAAAAGTCTTGATCAAAGACGTTCGACATATTTCGCCTTCAACATGTATTCATCGATGATGAAAGCTTACTGATTAACAGGAACTCAAAGGTAATAAAATATTCATGTTGTGGGCATAAAATCTATGTTGAATTGTTCTCATTGGCTGGTTCAAAGTCCTGGCAAAATCGAGTCCTTCAAATCAACATCGATCAATGGTCTGCACCAGGTACACCAACGCTTAGCGCAAGAATTACATCGTGGGATTCGATCCAAGCACCATGTCATCCATAGAATACGCAAAGGTTCAAACATTGACTGGAAGGTGTGGCGCAACGGGTTGAACCGAAAGGGCAACGCAAAGAAGTACATACACGCTGGGAGGCCATGGGCGCCATGGTACCCTTCAATTTGCCTCGGAACGCCTTCAATTTATCGATAAGGTCTGTTAGGAGGAGCGCAACCTGACACATGGTCATCTCACCACGTTCGTGAAGAACCACCCCATGGACTGGCTTGAATACTACTTGGCTACAAAGTAATCCGCGCATGCTTGACTATGACAACAATTATCAGCCCGCTTCCGATTGTCCCAGTAAATACTTTGCCACGCAAAGTCACTCAGGGGGGAATTCTAGCCGAGACCAAGACGAAATTTGCCGATACATTTTTGGACAACTTTCGCGACACAACGCTGCGTGACATTTCAACGTGGATGATTATCTGTTTACTACCAATTCATTTCATTGTGAAGGGCAAGCCAGATGGGCCGGTCGATACCTTGGAAGTGCCAATATTTTGACCTAGTCATTCATGTTCATGTCGTGCACGAGCGAGAGTCTGGGAACTATATCTGACTGAACTGATCAAGTTTGGCAATGATGGGCCTTCTGAAATTTTGCTGGCAATCTTGGCTGTCATGTGTCAGTGGCGTCGCATGAATTGGTGTCTTCTGAATTGTTTTGCGTTTTGGAGCCATTGCTCAAGAACTCAACATGTGTTTTAGAACCTTTGGTTGTAAGTGTCATGGGGCCATTGTAGAGAAATCATCGTTACAAATGGCTTCACGAAAAGCCGTTTGCTTCTGCAGCCGAAAAACGTATGTGAATGGTTATACCGGCAAGCGCCTTCAAGTAGTCAGTAACGGCAGAGCAATTTGCCGCTTCAAATCGGACACATTGTCAAATTGACCCCTACCCTCGTAAAATGGCTGACTAGAGTACCCCAAACGTTCTCAATAACGTTCAAGTCGGGATTCTCGCTATGCTGGCCCATGAGGAGGTCGTCCGAGTCTTCAAAAACTCCTTTGACCCCTTGGAAGCGTGGAAATATGCGTTGTCATGTTGGAATACAGCAGTTACCCGGGCCGACAGAGTCTTGGCTTTTGCACTGACAATTTGTGGACGATTGCGGTGCGGTAATTGCAACGTATGTCACACTTCGTTAACATGACGCGCCTTCCCGACCGCTTCTTCTTACCCTACGAGCCCGGAGATTCAGGCACAAACGCACTAATGACTCAGATCGTTTATGTCGACGTCCAATCTCACGATTTTATATGTTTTCGAGCTTCCACGGGAAAAATTGGTCCATTTCGATGCCTGTGAGCTTGGTACCCTTGGCATGATCCGCGGTAAACCAATTTTGTCATGATTTGCGCCACGACGTTGCCAATTCATTGGCCAATTCCCCGCAAGACTTGTTTGGATTGTAAATGTGACATTTACATTTAGAAAATGTAAAGTGAAGTGCGCATATAAATAGCGTCAAACTGGGTCAATTCAACCATCATCCTAATTGTAGACATATTCAAGCACACTCACAAACTGTATTGTACTGTAGACACCCCCTATCAATGAGTAATATTTTCCGATGTTTTGGATCAAGCTTTATCGAGATAATTCTACTTTGTAGGCAGAACTGGCTCACTTGTTCTTCTCTGTAGGCAACAGCATCATAAAATTCGATTTAACATTTCACGCACAGGTTGCAATCTACGATGTGGAGTCGCTCAACTTGTTACTCCGGGCAGATACATTGTTTGTAAAACCAGATATGCATGGACTCGTCGGATCTTATGTCCCCCTTTCGTTGCGAATGGATCCACCTGGAGTTCCTACAGTACATACGTCCCCGAGTAAAGTGTCGACATACGTTGGAACAGCGAATGATCTCGAGTGCCCATCTTTGACTCTCAAGTGCCAACTCGTGGACGATTCATGGAGTTATCTGTGATTCATGTGCTTCGTACGACCAGCTGTGCGCCCGCGCCATTGCGGTTTATCGTGGTGTCGCCCGCGCCAAGAAGTTCCGCGAGTGGCTCGTGGGCAAGGAAAGCAGTGAGAACGTTGGTCTTGCCATGGTTATCAAGCAACCCATCAAGGCGAACGAAATCGACCGCATGTACATGGTTGGGAACGCCAGCGGGTTGAACTGCCTCATTTTTGACGACATGATCGACACGGCCGGGACGCTGGGTAAGACGTCGCAGCACCTGTCCGACCGCGGTTAGACGTTTAGTCGACATCAATCCACGATGTAGTCTCGTCCCCTTGGTCACGACTTGGACAACATTGCGAGAAATTCATGCAGCGAGTACAATCACGTGCAGATGGCACTGACACCATGGAACTGTATTCGAGGCATTATGCATCGCTCTCTCAATCACGCATCAACGACTTTCCGCGACAAGGCCGCTGTGAGACCAATGTTTGTGACCTCTTCCAACTTGAGCTGCTCCTCTTCATATTGCTGGCGCATGAACGCAGGGGCGGAGTTGGGCTGGCATCACCGAGACATTTGAGTTGAGGAATATCGCCAAAGTGACCGGTATTTCTCGCAATGCTGTCCAGGTCGTGATCAAGGGGGCGAGGCTACATCGTAGATTGATGTCAACTAAACGCCTAACCGCGGTCAGACAGGTGCTGCGACGCCTTGCCCACGGTCCCGGCCGTGTCGATCTGTCGTCAACAATGAGGCAGTTCAACCCGATGGCGTTCCCAACCAAGTACATGCTGTGCATTCGAACCTCAGCTTGTCCGTTGTGGTATCTTAATGGGCCTTACCTAAAGCGAGGTCACAATAAATTATTGATCACTGACGTTCAACATATTTTGCCTTCCACAAGTACTCATGCATGTTGAAAACATATACCAGGAACTCAAAGGCAAGAAAATGTTCATGTTACGGGCATGAAATCTATTTTGACAATTGATGGGCCTTCTGTGATTTTTTTAGCTGACAATCATGACTGCCATGTGTCTGTGTCGTCGCATAATATGGTGTCGTCTGAATTGTTTAGCGTTTGGAATCATTGCTGAAGCATTCGACAAGTTCACTCCAAC
>NW_008580197.1:316022-320068 GCF_000520115.1 Aphanomyces invadans | reverse complement strand
ATCAATTGTGATGTTAAATTTCCATATTGGCTGCCCAGAGTTTCTATTCTTCGTTCTGTCAAGGGCCGCAGCGTTACGGGCAAGATAACTGCGTGCTATTCCTGGCTAGATAACAGTATACCGTTTCTGGCAAGATAACCAACTTCCGTAACTTCCCTATCAAGCATTCACTCTGATCGATGTACGTGCGCAAGTCATTTTGCGCATGGTACAGGGTTCGATCACCGACAAAGTCATGTGTTGTTGGGATGCACAATATATATGTCAAGTTCCCAAAATATTGAGATCGACGATATATTTGCTAAGTTCCCAAGCAACACAACACGAGAAAGAATGCATTCAATACACATAAGCTAGCCAGTCCTAGCTGAGTACTTCTCATACATGCGAATGCCGCCGTGTTGATTCTAGGCCGACGACACCAGTTTGTCTATCTTATTTGATATCCGTGGTTCGCCATCCGGGCAAAATGCAAAAAAGAGGTATCAACATACCCCCGCGAGCACTTCCACCCTGTTCAAGACACAGGCTGGATGAACACCACAGTCTGGAAAGCGTAATGCGTGATGTGCTCGGATCATCACTTGAGGGGCCGTCGGTGGTCCTCCTAGACAACCCCGAGTTGCATGTTACCGTTGTTCACTGCAATAAATTTCATGAGCTCGGTAACCTTTAGCCTGATTGATTTGCTGTACGGACGTTTAGGTTCACGAGGCATCGACATGTTTATACGTCGGCATGTGTATACGTGACTGTGGCCGCAGAATATTGGTCTCAAATTTAAATGTCGTAGCGCGCGGGAAAATCAGCGAGCATTTATCGCTGGCCAATCACGTGCCTTTATTTTGCTTATCAGTTTTGTTTGTCAAAGTTGTTGTTACTGCTTCCGAATTTCAATAAGCGAACCATTCCGTCGTTGCCTGTACCTGTGGTAGACTTTTCCATCAATATCTCTCAATGACATGCAGATGGACGTTCATCAGAGCAACACATATCTGAAAATAGAGATAATAATTCTCCCGCGTTGAAGGCGGGCATCTCATGAGCGACCGTTATGCCCTTTGCCTCCAGGAATGCGTTGAGAATGGCTGAAGGCGAGTCGCCCTTGGGCACGTCGTCGCGCTTCAACGAAGCGTAGGATTTGTAGGCTCTTGAGGACATCATTGCGAGCGAGCAAAATAAAGTCACAATTGCGCAAAATATATAATTCAAATGCAATGCGAAAGTAGTCAGGCACTGGTAGTTTGGAGAAATGCATTTGTTCTACTTAACAGCTCACCACAACTTCCAGAAGTGGTTGAAAGTGTGCAATCAGAAAATGCTTATATTGTGAATTATTTTAGGAGAACACTCGATCATAACGAAATCACATTCGCTCCAATTCATAGCATGAAAAGTACAATTGCATGGTTTATTGCATCTGGGTAATTCTCACGATCGTCCAACGAGTGGAAATATTTCTACTATCGTCCAAGTTGAACGCTCGCGAGTTATTTTTACTTCCTCTGTTCGAGTTTACTGGCAATATTTGAAAATCACACTTTTACCACTTTACTGGCAACATTTCAATTTGATTGGCTCAAATATGAAATCCATGCATGTAATTGGTTAAAAACACTCTTGGAGAAGACGGCACGCTCAGAGCAAAAGTGACGTAGGGCAGGACACGTTGACCGCAGGGATCCAGGCGCGACGCAAGGCATCCTTACTGAGATGAGGAAGTCGGAACTAATTGCCACCTTTCTTCTCGAGGACCAATCGCATAACAGCCTGGAAGGTAAGGAAAACATTCTCCAGCTTCATGGAGTCCAAGTCGCGAAAGCAGGACCACGACTTGGAGACGGTGTCTCGATGCAGACCAAAGAGGGCGGCCGTGGGTGAGTTTGCTCCACGCTTCAGCTTGCCAAAGGCCATGAACTGAATGAGGTGATTGACAACCTTAAGCTTAGTCTCGTAGGGAATCTCTCGATGCGTGCGGGCAGGCATCATGTCAACTAGTCGAAGAATGTTGAAATGAGCTGTTGATTCTGCGTTTTTATTTGAACGAAATTTGAACTTGTCGTTTTTGAGCGCGAAAACTTCGCCCCTGCTCTTTGCAGTCAATAGAAGATACCTCCAGTTTTTCGTGCTCTTTTGAAAATGATACAGCTCATCAAGTTTGGCGCAAAAATGGATTTTTGGGGTCACTTGGAAAAGAAATGTTGCCAATAAACTCGAACAGAGGACGTATTCCAATCGTCCACCGCGGCATGATTGGCTAAGAGTCACACGAGTGGAAGTAAATCCCAGGTGGGTTTTAGTCCTCTCCTTTCCAGAATTTCAGCGGCCCCCAGCAACCCCGACCGTCCCAGCTGTCCACGACGCCATACCGAGCGCGACAGCCACCGAGAGGTATGACTCTGCGACTTTCGATCTATACTCATGTACAGCTGGTCCTTCATGCTATACATGCGGCATCTGCAGCCCACGCGACCCCCTTCTCGACCGCCGCAGGCCTCCCCCGATCACCAACGTCGAGCGCCGCCGCGATTGACTGCGCCACCGAAGTGAGCCGATGGCACCCATTCAAGGCACGTGAAAATAGTCTGCCAACAACATCGCGAGCTCATATGTTTAGGTCATCGCGAAGAAGTATGTGATTTCGCACGTGCTGCTCGCCGCATTCACGCGGCGCTGGCCGTGGCAATGAATTCGACAGGACGCTGAGGTACGCAGTATTACACAAACGAACAATGTCGACTTTTACAGGCACATGTATCGCGTAGATCCGCATAATAGTAGCGCCCTTGGTCAGACCCCCACTAGTGCTAATTAGGTACTAGTACCCCGGTAACCTGTCGTCATAAGTGTAATGAATCTGGGCGAAGGTGATGGGGAGCAAAATAGGGATTACCTCTCCCTGGAATAGGATAAAAATCCTACAAAAAGGACAGTGGAATGTCTAGGCTCGCACATCAGATTGTGTTCACAATCGCGTAGATCCGCATGGCATTACATGATGATGGTAGAGCGAAGTGTGAGCGCACCTGCTCTGCTGGAGGCCTGGGTTCGATTCCCAGCTCTATCCGTGGATGAAAATGATGTTTGCGAGTGTGTTGTGCTTGCGCTGAACTACGCAATTCCGCACGTGCCGCTCGCCGCGACCAAGCGCATTCATGCGGCGCTGGCCGCGGCAATGAAATCGACAAGGGGCTGAGGTATGTAGAATTACACAAAAGAACAATGTCGACTTAGCAGGCACATGCATTGCGCTTGTGCTGACTGTACTTTATGCATTAAGGTGTGTGAAATTGTGCCATTTATTGAGTGTCGCCTTCGTTCTCATTGTCGTTCCTGGATATTGCATCTTCAATGGTGTAGAAAGCGCTGATTGGAGTGTACGATTGGACTGATTGAAAATGAAAACCTTCAAATGAAGCGCCTGCCCGGCCTATAGGCTGTGCCAGTTCCTCACTCCTGCTGTGTCGTTTGCACGTTGCGATTGTGATTTGTGCCAAAGCATTTTACGACACTTGTATGTTTTCGCAGACGGCTCTCCGCCACGACTGGGGATACGGCGTTTGTTCGGTCTACCAGCTTGACGGTAGACCGGTGGCGGTTTGACTGTAGCATTTGGATATAATGTGTCGTGTGCAATATGTCAAACTTCTTTGTAGTCCTGTGCGCGAAAGGGCATCGGCAGCAAACTGTGACCTGATTTCCCTCGATCCACAAATGCTGCACACTGCGTCAAGTTGACGCCGGCTTGAATAGAATTGGTGAAGAACCAGCGGTAGTTGTCGGACGTCTCCTTCGCTACGACGCCAATAGCATTGAGGACATTCTTGCCGTTCCTATCACCGCCGATCAAGTCAACGAAACATCATTGTAGTCTTTTTGTTTGAAGTGAGAACCATCGGTACGAAGCAGATTTAGGTTGAAGTGATGGGCATCTACGTGGACTTTGAAGCACACAAAATTGAGTGCAAATTGGAAAGTGATTGATTAAGCCGAGGTTAAGCTAGACTACGAGAATGTTCGCTTTCTAGAAATTCTGCATTAGGCAG
>NW_008580197.1:308812-309797 GCF_000520115.1 Aphanomyces invadans | reverse complement strand
CATGTAACATGCAGAATGGGCAGATTATGTATGACGTGGCCTTAAGGCGATATTTGATTTGTGGATCAATTATTTCACGCCGATGTGGCTCAACACACAAAGGCTCAGAAGAAACGATCAACCGTGTCGAGTTCAAAATCCACCCGAGTTCCGGGGTTGACGCGTTCAAAAGCCAGTAGGATGGAAGGTAAAGTTGACGTTGAAGTTGCAATGTCATTCACATTGCAATTGGCAACAGCGTCTTTTACACGATACACACCAGCTCTTTTGGACTCCATGCTAACTCTGTCAATATCTTGTACAGCCGACACGAGGTCGTTGCGGGAAACTCTGACATTGGCACGAAACATTCTCATTACAGTAGGTAGCAATGCCAAAGGCGCTCGGTGGGTCTGGCCACCACGGTGCAAGTGTGCGAATGCTCGAGTTGGACGTCCGTAACACAATAACTTGAGCCAGCCATTTTGAGCTGAAGTTTACGCCTCGCAACAACGCGCCACTGACATGGCGTTGAGCTGGCGCAGCCGTACTCCGTCTTGTATTCACTCCTAGCGGCGATGCGGACAGAGCACGAATTGTTGAGGCACACGTCCTGAACAAAATAGGACATTTCGCGTCCCGTGGGCATTTGAACACCGAGAGCAATTTCGTCCATGCCGTGGATGTCGATGAGGTTGAGACGTATTGGTATCGGTGATTATTGAAAAGTGCCTAATTTATCAAAGCAGTTATTTGTTGTTTCAGGAATGTTTAAATCAAGAAGCTGCCTTCCTGCAACCGCTAGAGTCGAGCAGTTTAGCAGTTTCATCATATCCATACGGGAGAATGATCGTCCCAATACAGTGAACCCCGGAAAAAGCTGACATGCTTTCATCCTGAAATGCATGGAAGCGGAATAAAATCGAATTTATTAAATTACGCGACGTAGTTCAAGTTGATTGGCTATAATCAGGAGAATTTATGTGCACCAATCAGAAGCGCTAAA
>NW_008580197.1:301330-301977 GCF_000520115.1 Aphanomyces invadans | reverse complement strand
GAAATATACAGGTGGCAGAATTTATTAAAACAGATCATCTTACAGAGGTGGTCGGCTTTTTTAGGGGTGTCGGCTTTTTCCGGGGTTCACTGTAGCGTGAAAAATACAATACTTCATCAACTGATATAGGTCGTATCAATCGGTCCCAAGTTCAATCACCTTCGTGAGTGATACTTTTTGCGTAATACATCTGCCTGCTAAGTCGACATTGTTCGTTTGTGTAATACTGCGTACCTCAGCGTCCTGTCGAATTCATTGCCACGGCCAGCGCCGCGTGAATGCATTTGGTCGCGGCGAGCGGCACGTGCGAAATCACATACTTCTTCGCGATGACCTAAACATATGAGCTCGCGATGTTGTTGGCAGACTATTTTCACGTACCTTGAATGTGTGCCATCGGCTCACTTCGGTGGCGCAGTCAATCGCGGCGGCGCTCGACGTTGGTAATCGGGGGAGGCCTGCGGCGGTCGGGAGGGGGGTCGCGTGAGCTACAGATGCCGCATGCCTAGCACGAAGGACCAGATGTACATGAGTATAGATCGAAGGTCGCAGAGTCATACCTCTCGGTGGCTGTCGCGCTCAGTACGGCGTCGTGGACGGCTGGGACGGTCGGCGGTTGCTGGGGGCCGTTGAAATCCTGGAATGGA
>NW_008580197.1:272636-289351 GCF_000520115.1 Aphanomyces invadans | reverse complement strand
GTGCGGAAAATCAAGGGCTTTTCAATGCTAAGACGCAATTATCAATTCAGGAAGTTCCCGAAGGAGAGTAATTTTTTATTCGAGTGCGTTTTCGATGTGTATCAGTCATAGACCGCTTTTTTACTTGAAGTTTGTATACTTTTTTTCGATAATTCAACTCAAGTGAGGCCTCCGAAATATAAATTATTAAAGAATTATCTATTTTTAGAAGGTACAAGTGCTTGCAGGTTTGGATCTTGGGAAAAGTATTGTCCTAGCAGGGGATTGAACCCCAGGACAATGTGAAGACCGGTACCGCGCGATTTCCACTGATCTCATTGGACATCGCCGGAGTACGGAACATTATTATGGGCCCACCAATAGATGTACATTTGGGGTAGGAAATTGCATCAGTTGATGTAGTCATGCTTTGACACGCTATAAGGATGATCGTTCTCCTTGGTGATGACGCCACACCCAGATTCCACTTTTTGTATGCTATACAGAAATCAAACAAAAACATCATGTTCTTCTACACAACTACAGATTCAATTGGCCTCTTTTTTGGCAACAAAGTTGGTTTGACCTGCTTCTTCGACTTCGCTTCATTGGATTGCTCATTTTTCTTCATTTTGGCTTCCTCGGCTTGCGCTTGGAGCAATCCATGGTACTCTGCTGTAATGAACATGCCGCTCACCGTCAAAGTCTTCCGTTTGGCCTTCATCTTCTTCTTGGGTGGGAGCAAAAGAACCTTGCTTCGGATGTCTGATTGACGAGAAAGCCAGAGCTCATGGACATGGTCTTCTTGCATTGGAGGAGGTTGAAAAAGCGAAAGTCGATACATCATAGCGTCCAGAGAGGGAGGACATAAACCGGTGGCTTGAAATCCCGACACGATCGTAGAGGGCTTTGTTGAGGAATCCCAAACATCACACGCGATGGATATGGCCTTCTGCTTGCTAACGGAAGTTGCAACCTCGTGCCACATATCATCAGCAATGAGCGATCGTACAGACCTCTTGAAGGGGCGAAACACAGCCACATCCAGCGGCTGAAAGAGGTGCGTCGAGTTTGCAGGAAGGAACTGCAGCAGAATGCCAAGGCGCTGGCACTCCACAACAATGTGGTCAGAGTAGTGGGACGAGCATCCATCGACAATCAACAGAATGGGTCGTGCAACTGAGGCAGGTATTGAATCGTGGAGCATGCTGAGCCACTTGCGGCAGATATACGAGTTGGTCCAACCCTTCTTGGAGGTGGTCACGGCAGCTCCAGGAATTTTGAGACTCTCGCAAACTTCAGTTGAAACTCGATCCCCAGGCAACACAAACAGAGGAGGTATTTTGGTCCCGTCGGCACCAACGCAAGCGACGATGGTGATGTGAGAGGACATGGAAGCCTCAGTCACGATGGCCCGTTTTGTTGTCTTGCGGGCCACCACTACAGGAGTAGTCTTCCCAGGGGAAAAGCTCGTCTCGTCCATGTTAAAGACTCTTGTTGGGTCCATGGACACCATTGACAAGGCGTGCACCAATTGATGGAAGAAGTCGGCGACCGAGGTCGGAGTGATGGATGACCTTGCTGACGACAACACGGCGGCTTTTTTTGTTGCAAGTTGTGGGTGGCGTGACAGGAAGCGGTAGTACCAACCCCGAGTGAGATTGAGATCTCTGTCGTGAACGACCTTTGCAATGTGTTTCGCCCTCCCAAGAACTTGCGTGCAGTTGACGGCGTGACCATCAGCCTCCATGGCTACTATCCATGTCGCAAGGTCATCTTCGAATGACTTTGGTATGATCGTGGCTGGGCCCATTCGACGTTGGTCTTGAGGGCTGCCTCCGATTTTGAACGCTTTAACATGCTTGCGCAGTGTACGAATAGGGATGCCAAATCCGATCGAAATGTTTATTGAAGTGTCGACCTTGTCTATGACCTGCTGCACTGCTGTGGCCATGTCCTCGGCAGAGTACGTCGTCTTTGGCGCCATTTTGCAAATCAAAGATGAGCACCTCTTGAAGTGGATATATTTCCCCCCAATTCATTACTGAAGGAATTCTTTGTTGGAGGTCTGAATTTTGACCAATAGATGAATATTTGTATTATGATTCGTCAAGGCAAAGCGGCCGATCACTGCTACACCGGCCGATGACTGATTCACTACGTTACCTTGAATGGGTGCCATCGGCTCACTTCGGTGGCGTAGTCAATCGCGGCGGCGCTCGACGTTGGTGATCGGGGGAGGCCTGCGGCGGTCGGGAAGGGGGTCGCGTGGGCTACAGATGCCGCATGCCTAGCATGAAGGACCATATGTACATGAGTATAGATCGAAAGTCGCAGAGTCATACCTCTCGGTGGCTGTCGCGCTCGGTATGGCGTCGTGGACAGCTGGGACGGTCGGGGTTGCTGGGGGCCGCTGAAATTCTGGAAACGTGAGGACTAAAACCCACCTGGGATTTACTTCCAACTCGTGAGACATTTAGCCAATCATGCCGCGGTGGACGATATGGAATAAAAATAACTCGTGAGCGTTCAACTTGGACGATCGTAGAAATATTTCCACTCGTTGGACGAACGTGAGAAATACCCATTGCATCATGTCAATACATGTTCTTTACAAAAACAAATCAACTCAATGAGCACCAAACTTAGGCACTCAATAGCGCCAAAGTGCTTCACAGAACCCTCTCCTTTCATTCATTTCGAAACACAGTCACTGGGTTTAAGGTCTAATATTCTTGGAACATATGTACCACACATACTTCATGCTGGGACGTTTTATACGAAACCTGTCAAAGGTTGCGCTTGTTTCACAGAGAAAACGTCCCGGAAAACTTGAGTGTTACCTCGATTAAAGTCCAATGTTAACAAGTGCTGTGGACTGACCACGGCTATATGGTCAGCGACAGAGTTATTCCTACTGGGTTGCAGAAATCCTCAACCCAGCGAAAGTATGAGCTGTGCGCGATGTGATCGCATATCCCTCGCACGTTTGGGAACCCACCGTTTCGTTCAAGGCGAAAACCACATCAACCATTGCCTGGCCCGTTTGTCTTGTGCTCCGGAAGACATTCCTCCGTCACATTGCCCGATTAAGTACGTGGTCAACCCACCCTCTTTATGTCAGGAATGTGTCTGTGGGTCGCAGACCCTGTTTTTTTGCAATCGTGTTTTTTTGGTTTTAATATAAAACCCGATTATCTGAGGTCGAACAAAATCGGGTTTTATTCGGAAAATCGGGTTTTAATTGAGAGGTGGGCAATTAATTGGAAGTTTCCATGGCACTTGTGATCATGTCCGACATCGTTGTGAGGCGAACTCCTTCCATTACCAGATGCTGTCCAAGGGACCGAAGGCCGTGTTGCAGTACTGGCAGACTGATGGATGTCACTGGGGAGATTTGCAAATCGTCGTGATCCTTCACTTTAGTATGGCGACGACTAGTGCAGCGCCCGAGCGAAACATCTAAACGATGGGCTTCATCCATTCCAAGTTGAGGAACTTCCTGAGCGCCAAGACTGTTGAGAAGCTCGTGCTCATCAAGAGCAAAATGAGTGCGTTCTACACTTGTCCGAGCGACAACTACACCAGCGAGAGTAATTCCGGACATGCCAGCCTCGACTAAAATTACCCGGAATAAAGCCATGGTTTTAATTCCCTGGAATCGGTTTTTAATGATTCAACGTTAAACCCGATTTGTCAGGCGAAAAAAATTGGGTTTTTACCACCCCAGGTTCACACGCACATGAAAATTTTGGCTTTGTGGAGATGCGCTGACAATTGCTTTGATCTGACCATGCCCTACGTCGTAAAAGAGAGATTGCCGTGTGGTGTCAGTGCATAAATGTTGCAAATTCAACCTCGTCGGCTGTATTGTACTGTAGCAATTGCACTTGGAGGTATACCCTTCATGGGAAACAATTCCAAGTCTTGATGTATTTTTTATTTAATATTAATCGCGATAAACTGAAGATGTCATATAATTATTTCGCGCACTGTGCCAACCGGAGGAGAAACTTCTGATACTTGAGACCTGTCGTTTTGAATATTATTCATTTGCAAAGGTTTTGTAATCGGCATCGTCTTTTCAACACGAAAGGCGGCACGACATGAAGGTGGTCGTGCAGCGCGTAACAAGCGGGTGCGTCCGAGTGGAGGAGCAGGTCGTAGGCTCGATCGGCAGGGGGTTAGTGTGCCTTGTTGGCATTGGTCGGGATGACACAGAAGACGACGCTGAATGGTGCTGCCGGAGAATTCTGGTGAGATCGTCACACGACCTCCTCTGCTTGAAAACCTCGCGATGTCCACGACGTTGTAGAACTCTCGGTTGTGGCCCAACGAAGAAGGAAAACCTTGGACGACATCGGCGCTCCAAAACAATTTCCAGGTGTTGCTCGTGAGTCAGTTCACACTCCATGGATACCTCGCCGGCAACAAACCAGACTTCCACCTCGCCAGTACGCCACGATGAGCCCCTTTCTCATGTAGCAAAGCAATCAGCATACTGACAGATGCAAAAAGTGTCTCCAGAGCCAGCAAAAGCCTTGTTCGACAACTTCGTGACACGGATGCGTGCTGCCCATCCAAGCCCCGAGAAGATTCAGGAAGGCGTGTTTGGAGCGTACATGGAAGTCTCTATCGTACGTTGCATGGCGACAAGAGTGTTGTGTGAAAGATGTCAACTAGGTTGGCGATGGCCCAGTGACTCTGACCTTGGATTCCAAACTGCGCAAGTAGCATGGACCGAGCGATTTCTCCCTGGGATAATATTGTACCTCCCGCACGAACATGGCGAGGCCGAGTTAATCGTTCGTTTGCTGCCACTGCAGTGCGCTATTGGCAATCGAAAGCGCTTGCATGTGATATGTCCAAACACGTACGACTGACGGTTCAAGTAACAACTTCATGGGACGACCACGCCAAGCGCGTTGTCCGCGCCAAGGGGCGGTCGTGGATGCTGACGAAAAGCTACTTTAATCCTGCACACACTCGCACAACACACAAGAATTCTGAGCCGTGTACAAGGCGCACCGTTGAAAACAAACGACAGTGGGTGGCCATCTAGACGTCAATTTCACGTACAGCGTCGTGCGACCGCCTCGTCCATGACGATGTCATCGGTGGTCCACTTGCACAAATACGACGTCCTCCTACGATTGCAACCATGTCGAAATCGGATCAGGGATGATGCTCTTGCATACCATGCAAGTGCACTGAAAATTCACCATGCACGGAATCGACGGTTCATCCCAGACCGCCTTTTCACGATCGAGCCACGTGTCGAGTTGGTTGGCCGTGTACAAGTCGCCCAGGCCTTTTCGAGTCAGCCCAATGCCGTCCGAATCAAATTGCTCCATGAGCCATGCAAACGATCGCGTCGAGAGCGGCAACCCGTCCTCGTACACCTACCAACTATCAATCCAACCACGATATTCACGAAAGAGCTCCAGCATCCCAACACAGGCTGAAAACATCGATGGACAAACTGTACACTCACGGTCGTCATCCGTACCGTCATGAACCGTTCCAAGTCTTGCAAACTCAACCGATCGTCCACGTCCGCATCCAGCATGTCAAACATTCGGTCCATGCGATTTCGTGTTGGCGATTCCAATGTCGACCACCGTACTGGCTTGAGCGCCATGACGTACTCGCCCGGTTCCACCGACAACACAATCTACCCATGACCGTATGGACAAACATCCCATCCAGAAGACGCACACTGCAAGATCGTGCACGAATTCCTTGCTTTGTGGAGGTAGCCTTGACGGGGGTCAAGTGGTTCGAAGGCGACACGTGCAAGATGGATATCCCCGCGTCATGGACGTGCTGGTCGTACGTCGCGCTCACCATGACGGTGCATGGAGACGGAATACTCCATGCAAACATGGCTGCCGACGCACTTGTGCATGCCGTGGCGTCGACAACAAAACACCGTCGAACGACTTGTTGTGGACGCGACAGCTGAGGAAAACACCACCACGCGCGCAGTGCACTCGGAATATCCTGAAGGGCAACCGTCCTACGCAAATTTCGTTCGAGTCACAGTCAAATCATGGTCGCCGATGCAGCTCTTGGTCAGGAACACTGGGGACGGGGGATGATTCCACTGGCAAGAGACATGTGTCCGTACGTGATGATGTCTGAACGGAGCGCTTGGTCGGCGGGGTAGCTTCGAATCGTTAGACCAGTCGAGGGGTTGGCATTCACAAGTAGGCCATGCCGACTACCGCTGGATGCTGAAACAGTCACACCGACCAAATGGCCTTGTCGAAGCAAGTTGGCCACGGCGGCGA
Organism: Aphanomyces invadans; assembly: GCF_000520115.1. Taxonomy (NCBI): domain Eukaryota; phylum Oomycota; class Saprolegniomycetes; order Saprolegniales; family Verrucalvaceae; genus Aphanomyces; species Aphanomyces invadans. The sequence continues at coordinate 283,079 of NW_008580197.1, read as the reverse complement.
TTGTCGTGGCACGAGCTCCAACGGCACAGACGTCCACACTGCTGCGAGTTTAATGCAAGAGGATGGACCCATATTCGGAGTACCTTGGATAGCCAAAAATGTCTTCGAGGAGCTGAAGTGCAGACACTTGAAACATTGGCACATACCCGCCATAGAGTTTCGCCAGTGCTTTGTGGAGTAACAATGGCCAAAGATGCCCCGAGATGCACTTCATCAAGACAGGGCCGCCGGTCTGACCAAAGCACGGCACATATCCGTCCACCGTCACCCGCACCGGTTTGCCATCGTGATGTAAGCACACAACATAGCGATGGTCGTGGCCGTTGACGCCATTTGTTTGAGAAAACAAGGCCGTTAGAAAGCTGGGCCGACTGCCGATGAACTGTAACGCGCTTCTTGTGTCAGCGGATACCAAAGTGGGATCGCCGCCGCAGAGAGTGGAGGTGGGTATCGTGGGTGATCGAGGAAAGATGGTCCATGAAGAAGGGTACAGAGACGAGAGGTGCGTCCATGTCAAGGTAGGTACAAGTCGTTTCGTAGCCGGAGCGCCCCCGAGTTCGCCAAGGCATGTTGGAGTCGGTGGAAACGTCGGATCGTGAAAGAATGCGTCAATACAGGCATCGTCGGTGGCAGTCCCTGCTTGATCAAGAGCAGAGTCATCAAGACTATCCACTGCCGCTTCTTCGATTCGACGGACGTAGTAGTTGACGCATACTGCACACCGTTCCGCCGGATGCACTCGTACAATCGCCGTCGTAACTCTTGCATACGGTCGCAGCGATCCGCGGAACACAAGCGAGTCTTCGCGGACCACCACCAAATTGGACGATCCCGCAAAGTCCAGGTCGACTTCGTACGCGTGCGCAGTTGTGTTCTCGATGGTGTAGTCCAACCGCCACGGGAGCTCGGTCAGCTTTGTCACGCACACGATGCCATCCGTGATGTCCATCGTTGTTGGATCGCGCTGACGGAATTGAACCAAACCGATTCTAGGATGGGATTACGTGAAAACAATTGGGAATTTTTTCAAGTATTTCGGCCGAATTTTCAAACTTCACTTCTCGCTCGGCCAGCTGTCGTTGGAGCATTGCATCACGATAGTCATGTAGGCAGCGGCGGGAGCGGCGAAGGTGCAGCTCTAGATGTTGCAACGAATCGTGCGAGCGAATATGGCCGCAGCCGATCGCTCGGAAGAGATCCAGCCCGACGACTGCAGGAGTTTATCAAGCTGTTCAACTTTTTAGCACGGCATCGTCGAACCCGAGTGGATCCCCTCGGCCAGGGATGGTCCAGCAGTTCTCATACCACGGAACCCCATCGACAAGTCGTAGTAATTCAAGCCATTTCCGAGTAACATTCGCGAGTTCTCAACGATGTCCCGGTGAACCGTCGGATTTGATGTCGTTTGTCGATACTCGGTTATGATGCATGGGAAAACGGGGTCATGCCCTTGCTTGCGGTCGCATTTGTGCAAAGCAATGCCAGTTGCGTGCACCTGCTCGCGAATGCTTCGCGTGTGGATTCGCGAGCAGGATACAACGGCATCCATCGCTGCCGACAACACGATGACATGGACTCTAGTCGAGTGCTCTTGTCGCATCAAACTATCCCCGTACAATGTGTCAACTTGGACTGGCATCGCGAGCTCAACGACATGACAAAGGGGGCAGAGTCAACACTGGCCTCGTGCGTGGAATCAATCGCGTGGCACGTGTCCACAACGCTGGCAGTTCTTTGATGAAAGCGACTCCGAGAAGCGGCGAGGGGGTGCATGACGGTGCTTTGTGGACTTTATAAGATTTGACGGGAAAACTGTAACGGCGCCACGTAACTGGCACAACCAAAAGGTCGCGGCGAGGGGGCATCACGGTTCACGTGAAGCAACATGCCAGGTAACGACGCTGACGGTGCAGCGACCGCGCCACGTGTCCTGGACGAGAACTTCTTCTACCCGCTCGAGGAATTATGCCGACCTCAACTCGAGGGGGAGCTGTCGCGCGACTTGGTGGCGTTTTCCGCCATGCGGGGCTTTGAAGCGAAGAAGCGCAACAATTTGCATTACCTGGACGACAGCACCATCCTCACGTCGGCGGGAAACACTGCTCAGCTCATAGGTTCGAACATCGTGGTCGGGTGTGAGGCCACTCACTGTCGCATCGTAGACGTGCCCACAATGAAAACCAAGTACGTGTTCGGACTGTGTGGTGGTGGCGTCGGAGCGATTGCAGTGCATCCGTCCAAGGGCTTTTTTGCTGTTGGCGACAAAGGCAGCAAACCAACCATTGCCATCTACGTCTACCCGTCGTTGAAGGTGTTTCGCGTGCTGCGTCATGGCACCGAGCGCGCCTACTGCAGTCTGCGCTTCAGGTAATCCGGTGTGGGGGATGCGATTCCGGCCACGCCGCTGATATGGACTCTCGTAGCAACGATGGCTCGAAACTCGCATCCGTCGGAGCGTCACCGGATTTCTTGTTGACCGTCTGGAATTGGCGCGATGAACAGACGATCTTGCGATGCAAAGCGTTTGGCCAAGAAGTTTTCAACGTGCAATTCGCTCCAAACGACGGAGGGTTCTTGACCACGAGCGGGACGGGGCACATTCGATTTTGGAAAATGGCGTCGACGTTCACGGGATTGAAATTACAAGGCGACATTGCCAAGTTTGGCAAGTCCGAGCTGAGCGACATCGAAGCGTTTTGCGTTCTCCCGGACAAGAAGGTGCTAAGCTCCACCGAACGCGGCGCGCTGTTGCTTTGGGACGGTGCGTGCATCAATTCTTCCAACGCTCTCGACCGCCACGGCGACTCTAAACGTTGCCGCCGTATGCAGGCAACTTTATCAAGTGCGAAATCGTCACGTACAATCGGCAACGCGCGCACAAGGGACCGATTCACGTCGTGCAGTACGAGCCCGAGTGGAATCAAATTCTCACCGCAGGTATGTCGCAATCAATCCGTGGCACCACTCATGGAAAGACCATCGCGCGCCACACAGGCAGCGATGGCATGATGAAGTGGTGGCATTTCCCCGAAATCGACCAAGCGGATGTCAAGGAAGACGACTCGGTCGCAGAAGTGATCCCCAAGGACGAGTTTTGCGTCACGGTCAAGAGTCCCCACCATGCGACGACAGTCGCAGACATTCGCGGGGTTATCCGCGGACACGACCATTACTTGATTCAAGATGGAAACGGCATGCTGCTTCGCTTGGACCTCGATACGAAACAAGTACGAACTTGGACGACCTGGACAAGGTCATGATATCTTGCCAGGTGACGCACTTGTTGGAAGGCCATGCCGGTGCGATCACGGGCTTGGCCACATCGCCCATCGAGCACATTGCTGCTACATGCGGCAGTGACGGCACCGTGCGCTGCTGGAATTACCTGGCGTCGGCGTGCATGTTCACCCAGCGGTTCAATGCACCGGCCACTGCGTTGACGTTTGCGCCAACGTCGCACGACCCGACCGGACGCACGGTCGCCGTGGCATTCCATGACGGTGTCGTTCGCGTTTTGGACTGCGGCCACTCGTCGTACGGCCACTTCTGCATGCGCGCGTGTTCGTCACCGATGGGACAATGACATGTAGCTGGCAACGGCTCCACGTGATCAAGCCGCACAGTCAACCGATTGCGTGCATGGCGTACTCTCCGAATGGCAAATACTTTGTCACGGCGAGCCAAGACCACACGCTCTTCATCTTTGCGTCGAGGTACTGCCGATTCGATTCGATCGTTGGGACTAGTTTACGTTAGCGCGTCCAAGTACGAGCCGGTCGGGTTCAAAACGTTTGCCGACAACGAATGCGTGCGCCACCTGTCGTGGCGTTGGGACTCGACCGCGCTCTTGGTGACGTGCGCAAACGGCGTGATCGGGTACTTCTGGCCACTAGCCATGTCGAACGGTATTCATGTGCGACGTGCAGGGAGATCGACATGCCAACCGTCAGTGACACCGAGCGCGCCACGTACGAATTGGAGTTGCCGACCAAGACATTCGTGTTTCGCCGCGTGCGCAAGTTGAACACGGAGGAACTCGTCGCGTTGGCGTCAGGTACACGTGCAAGCTCTGTCCCTGCCCTGTTGACGCGCGATGCCGCCTAGATTCGTCGGTGGATGCAGTCAAGCCGACAAGTTACAACCCCACGCCAGTGTCGACCGCGATCTCGTTTGGCGAAGTCGAAGTGGGCCTGGGATTGAGTCCACCAGTGCTCGCGGCCATGTACTGCTGCTCGTCTGTCAACTGTTTCCTCGTACGTGCGACTGGCCATCGCGGTGGCCTGTCTTGAACCTGTTTTCGACTCATGGCGCACGACGTAGGTCAGCGTGGGTGGCATCCATGCAGGGGCACTCTACAAATGCGACTGGAGCTCGCCGTTTCCGCTCGGTGCCTATCCCGACGACGCGCTCGGCGCTGCTCAAACGTTGACGTTGTCGCACTCGAAAAAGTACGTGCTTGCTGGCAACGTGAACGGCAAAGTGCACCTCCGATCGCGGGCTCTGCCGTATGGAGCGCTCACATGGGAGCTTCACGACCAAGTACGGATATCCCATTCTTGATGGCTGGTCAGTCACGTGTCGCCTAATTCGAGTCCCCCCAGGGCACAAATGGCACGGCGTGCGTCGCCATGTCGTTCGATGACAATGTCGTGCTGTCGGGCGGGTCTGACGGACAACTTTCGATTGTTCGCGTCCATCCGGCCAAGGTAAGACAAGGGCCACGTGGCCCTGTTTGCAACCAAGCTAACTTGGGGACAAGCTCGATCTTGCGGCGGAACGATTGAGCCAACAGTTCGACTTTGTCCTGAGCGAGGCGAAGCGGACGTACCAAGTTGCGCATGACCGCATGGCAGCCCAGAACGACGTGCGCGCGGCAGATGAGCCTGTCGCGAGCGTTTACATGACGAATCCCGTGTATGTCGGTGCCAAAGCCTACGTAGCTTTCATGGAATCGTATCGTATCGTCGACCCGGAGACCCACCACGGCGTTGTCAGGTGCGGTGCAGCATGAGCTCGTCGACGACTCGAATGGTGTATGCATCGCGCTGGCATCGGTAGACTCTTGGAGGCGTGCGAACCAACGGCATTTCCCCGCATCACGGCGGTGTCGGTCGATCCGAACGCGCCGGACGACCGGCCACGTGTCAAAGAGGCCGCAGATATCACGCATAAAGAAGCGTATACAATCCAAGATGCCAAGCTCAAGCTTGAAGCCGACATCCGGGCCAACAGCGCCTTGGCCAAGAAAGCCAGGCAGGCCGCGCCATGATGCGTCAAGCGGCGTCACAGTGACAACTTGTAGAACGCGAGGCATCATCGCTGAGATGCGCGAACAGTTTGCCAAACTGCAAGAGCTGGACGCGCGCAATGAACCGGTACAGTCGGGTTCTGACCTGTAAGGCCATCGGTTGCTCACGCGCCGCCTGCAGCTAGCGCGTTTGGATGATCGGCAGTGGAATATTGACCCTGAATACTTGACGATGCTCATGGCGAATGGCGACAAACAGTGCGACGAAGTCCGCAAGGAAATGGCGTATGCGTACGAGCAAAGCGAGCTGCTGCTCCAGAAGATGCGCAACAAATACGTGGGCAACTTGGCCGTCGAGCTCATCACGTTGCATGGGTTTCAAAATGGGCTCCATGTCCAGTCGTTTCGGACGACTCGCATGGGCGACGAATTGCAGGAACGTCTGCGCGTGATCCACCTCGAGCTCCAGGAGCAAGCAAAGAACGCCAAACTCACGACGGAAAAGCAGACCGTGCTCGACTTTATTCACAAACCCAAGGCCGAAGTTGCCGACGACGATCCCATCGGGTTGTCGGAAGAACCGTCGAAGCTGCGCCGGCAGTCCATGGTGCGCGGCGACGTCCACGGGACGGCCGACGATGCAAAAGCATCGTCGCATCGATTCGACTATCGAAAAAAGATGCGAGCAGAGCGCAAGGCGAGAACGCTGGCTTGGGAGCGTACGCTTGCATGCCAGTGATTGCGCCATGACGTTCCATCATCGAACGTCATGCAGTGCGTGGTGGTTTTCAGCCCCTGATGGCGTCTGGATTAGACAAAAAGCCCAAGGAAGAAGCCGACGACCCGCGCGACGTGGCGGCGATTGCATTTGCGAGCACCCACATGGAAGACTACAAACTCAAAACGAGTGCGAATTACGTTGTTCCAGAAGATCAACGCGTACGTGGGCATGGCCGATCGTGAAAAATGACGTGCCATTTTGTTGCGGGGCAGGTCAACGCGATGAAAAAACGAAAGCAAATGGCTCTGCTCGAGGAAAAAATGTACGAGGTGGCGATGGCATTCAACGCCAAGCTGCTTGAGCTGCGCGACTTGAAGCTTCGTTTGATGGAGCAAATCCAGGACGACAACACAGCGATCAAGGCTCTGGACGCTGAATCTGCCGCCTTGTGAGTCGTGCAGCTCTGCCTTTCTTGATGAATGTCATCCGTCTTTGCTTTCAGGAGCACGGCCACCTCGTCTGACAACGTCCCCCACATGCCTCCACCGCTGCCCTTGTTTGAGCCACACATGGACCTCCGTGAATGGCCCGAGCAGCGCGAGTGTGTCTTGGATGCCCACATCGACGAGTACGAAAAGAAGGGGACAGTCACCGCTGCGCTGGCGCTACCGGCCGAATTCAGTCTTGGAGACAAGGCCCGGTCGACAAAAGCGTCGTCTCCACACGTCAGCGTGCACCCTGTTCTTGCTCTCCCTCCAGCGCCACCGCAGTACGAGCGGTCCCCACTGGAAGACGAGGAAACCCGCATCAAGTGCATGGAACTCCAGCGCCAACGCCGCGCGCTGAGTGCCAAGATTGTGCACGCCGTGCAAACGTTTGACGACGCCATCTATCGCTTGCGCCGGGAGAAGCTCAAGCTCGACATTGCGCTGAAAAAGGGCGAAATCAAGCTGATGACCCGGCTCGGCGAGCTCGTGCTGCTCGAGCAATTTGAAAGCAAAGAAAACCTACTCGTGTCGAAACTGGAAAAGTGCAAGTAAGTCGATGGATTCGACTCCAACCGCGTGCCAAGATTCAAAATCTTGCGTGTAGAACGGACAAGGCCCAAGTCGTGCGCGAGTTGACCGACTGCAGCGACCAGTTGGCGTCCAAGCGAAAAGACATGGAGGAGTGGCAGCGCAACGAAAGCACGGTCCAGGGCGAGTTTGTCTCGCTCGTCGGGCTCTCGCATCCGTGTTTTGGCGTGCTTCAAAAGATTTTCAAGAAGCGCTTGAAGCGGCAGAAGAAGCGGTCGAGCGAGGACGATGCTGACGACGAAGATGACGGTACGGCCGACGACCGTTCGTTGGGATGTAATGTGCACTCACGTAGAATCGGACGACGAGTACAACAGCAACGACGACGACGATGACGATGACAACGATTCGAACGAAGAAGAGATGTGCCCGACCGGATGCGACATGGCGCTGTACGAGAAGGTGCTGGCACTGCGGGAAAAGAAAGCGGACACCGACGACGCGATGAGCGACATCTCCAAGGCGATCGAGGACTTGAAGCGGTCCAACGATCGGCAAATCCAGGTCGGGCCTCGTCGTCGTCGTCGTCGTCGTCACCATGTCATGATCGTTGCAGAAACAACGTCAAATCGACAAGGAGCTGACGGCCACGGAGCAAGACATTCAAGCGTTTCAAACGGAAAAGCAAATGCGATTCAATGAATTGGACGTGATTGTCGCGCTGAGCAAACACCAGCTGCGTTGTTTGCAGCCCAAGGACGCCGCGACCGCGGGTACGATTTCAGCGTGTCGCACGTAGTCTCACAGACCTGTAGAAGCTGCTGGGACCGACCCAAACGCGCTATACCTTCCCGAAACAGTAGACAACGCGCTCGTGTTCAACCACAGCGTTGTGGACCGCCTTGCTCACCGCATTGTGACCCTCCAAGACGAAAACAAGTCGCTCCGTCAAGTGTTTAGGGACCTGCACAAGCAGCAAAGCCAATTGCTGCGTGACAAAACGCGCCAACACGAACTCATCGACGAAGTCAACGAAAAATGCAACCAACTGCAATTGCTCAAGTTTGGCCGCCTCATCGACATCGAGTTGTTGGACAAAGCGTGCGACACGGGCAACTTGAACGAGCTCAAGTCCAAGGTCCGCAGCAAGGAGCTGCATGGCGAAAAACAAATGACCGACGCCAAGGGTACAGTGTTTGCATAGTTATACAAGTCGACGTTGACGCTGGTGGTGGCAGGCGAACAGCAACGGCTCAAGATGGAGATTCTGAAAGCCACCGAAGAAAACACGCGCTTGCTCACGGAGATTGCCATGTTGAGCGAGCGCCAGTTTGGCCTCGAAAAAGAACTCAACCAGGCCGACGTGAACAACACGCTCGTCGACGACGGCGCCCAGTTGGAGAAGGAAATGCATGAGCGCAAGAAATTGGTTGAGCTCGTCAAGCTCCAGTCGCGGGAAATCGACGCGCTCAAGCAAGAAGTCCTCATGCTGCGCGGGAAAAAAGGACGCGTGCATGGCACAACGCACCATTAGTTATACGTACTTCTTTCGAGGAGTTGGCGCGCCGTGGTGCACTGAATATGCTCTTGGCATGCATGGATTCACCTGCACGTGGTCGCCAGGGAGCCGACTGCCTGCCGCCAACGTGCTAGGAGCAGATAATAATCCCATACGACCACTGCAATCTTCCAGTGTAGGCGGGAGTAGTGTCCGTCCAATAGACGATCGCTGGGGGCATGTCGTCGCTCGTTGCTGCACGGCATGCTCTTGAAAATGAGCAGATCGAAATCTTCCAGGTCGATCGCGGTGCGTTGCGGTTGCCCACTCCGTAAAACGGATTCGTTATTGCATAAACTGTGTCGCGCATTGAAGGCGTCGATGTACAGAACATGCTGCTCCTGACGGTTGATCATTTTGGCATGGATGGACTCTGTCCGTTGTGGACTAGCTTCACACTCGCCAGAAGTAGTCAGTCGCCTTGTCCCTGCATTCAGATGGAAAAATTCCCCACTCGTTGGCCAGGTTGCTACCCCATGCAATGCCAAAACAGAATCTCCATAGCAACCCATGATGTACCTGAGTAATAGCTGTTTTGAGCATTGCGAAGTATAGCATTTTACCACTTGGTGAAGTAGTTTTGTTGGTGAACTCGCCGTGGTAAGTCTGCTTTTTGCTTGGCCTGATGATATCCATTCACTCTCCTTCACTGTATACGGCCAACGAACGAGATTTCGTCAGACGGGAACGTTGTGTAGGAGGTATGGCAGCAACCGGAGTAGCTGGACTTCATGCCCCCCCATTCAAATTGTTCGACATGTCTACCTAACAAACGACGACAGGTCGTCCCAACTTGATCGAATGGATTCGGTTCACTTTGCGATTTCCGCTCCCCTAACATTGTAAACTGTGATTGCGACGATGGCCTGCTTAGGCGACCGCCACAACCTGCATTTCCTGCTTCGCAAGCGCTTAGCGTCTTGGTGGCAGCCGACAACGTGTGCAACTCGCCAGAGTAACATCCGAAAGTAAATGTCGCTTGAACCTGCAATCCCACCAGTTCACGCCCTAAACGAAGTCGTGGTGGTGGATCGTGGGGTCGGTGCGGCTTTGGTCGAGCTCGTCTGCTTTTGCGAAGACATCGAGTTGACCAAAATCAGCGCCGATGGAATTATCATAGCTTACCTGACAGGTTCAATCGCGTACTCGTTATCGGCGGGATGCAGTATTGCCCATCCATAATACCATGGCGTGCATTCCGTCTCCACGGCCACTTCACTTGCTCTTTGTTGTAGTATGCCGAGCATGCTGTTCACGCCCATTTGCCCACATACTGTACATACATTGTCGAGGTATAAAGTACCGTTCACTCAATCACGCATCAACGGCTTTCAGCGACAAGGCCGCGGTGAGACCTACGTTTGTGACGCGGACGTCAAAGGAAAACTTCTCCATCCGTTCACAATGTACACACCTCTGAGAGACCCAAGTGGCGGCACGCATCGGTCATGACACTCTGAGGCGACGCAGCACTACCACAGGTTAGAATTGCGATGCACTTCCATACATGTTCTTCGGTCAGGCCACCTTGAACACTGTTCAAAGCGACACCAGGAATATTCCGTCGTCTACAAAGGGAAATCCTCGTGCATGTCGATATTACACCGTCAATGTGTGGCAACAGCTCATCGCTAGAGAAAACGCACAAGTGCCACCACCGCAGCCTGGGTTCCTGCTTCGTCGTTCTCTGTGAGAGCAGCCGCCTTGCTGGCTTTACCTGTGCAATAAGTCTTTGCGGACTTTGGAATGACAGCACGGAAACCTCCATGTGTGTGCAGGCTTGTCGTACCAACTACCCCAAACTTGCCTGTGGTCATTTTCGAGCACGTATTCTATCCGCTAGGCCGCAGCCTTTTCGACAATGCATCGAAGAAGGTACGATGATCTGATTTTTGGTGAA
>NW_008580197.1:268064-272536 GCF_000520115.1 Aphanomyces invadans | reverse complement strand
TGGCCTGCTTAGGCGACCGCCACAACCTGCATTTCCTGCTTCGCAAGCGCTTAGCGTCTTGGTGGCAGCCGACAACGTGTGCAACTCGCCAGAGTCTGGGGCGTCGTGAATCCAACGTAGGCAGTCATCCACCAACTACAACGCGGTTGGGAGCGCTGCACATTACTCCAAAAATTTTGCTGGCCAATCGACATACAGCTATCCGCTCTGGCTGGCTTTCACAGTTATACACTCCTGTCTGGAGTACATGCTATGTCATGCCCCTACTCCATCCCTCACACCTCCACCCCATGGCGCAGTTGCCGTCCTGCACAATATCCCAGTATTTGTTTTTACTGTCGATCTCTACATGTCTACCTGACGTGGCTGCAGCACTGCATCTGTATGATGCTGCCAAGATATACCTCAACCAGGCGAAAAACATTCTCGAGTTCCATTGCTGGGCGCTGTTTCTCGACCCCATGCCCTCCTGGACTTGGTATGTACCCCAGGTCCTCCCTTGCCCATCGCACCCACTCTCCTTGTGCTGCCTTCGTCTTCTCCTTCCCCGTCTCCGACATCGACACTCCAGCACCTTTACCGAGATAATTCTACATTGTAGGCAGAACCGGCTCACTTGTTCTTCTCTGTAGTCAACAGCAGAATAAAATTCGATTTAACATTTGACGCACAGATTGATACATAACTTGAGCATGTCGCTAAGGAAATCGATATGTTGTTTGAAAAACGTAAGATACATATACTCGGGGGCACATGTCTAGAGTCCAGGTAGATCCATTCGCAACGAAAGGGGGACATGAGATCCGACGAGTACATGTATCTTACGTTTTTCAAACAACATATCGATTTCCTTAGCGACATGCTCAAATTATGTTGCAATCTGTGCGTCAAATGTTAAATCGAATTTTATTCTGCTGTTGCCTACAATGTAGAATTGTCTCCACCTTTGCCATCACAGTGCCACGACTATCCAGGGAAGAGGGACCATAGGGGTGGTATTCGGATTCTGTTGTCGAGTTTAACTGTCTAGGATGGCCATAATGTTGAACGAGCAGCGCAACTGAAGCGGCGAAGTCGAACCCCAGCGATAATACCATTCGTCGTGGATCTCCAAACGGATGGGGTGCAAGGTGGGCATCCCCGATTTCCGTCTGACCCTGTGTGCCAATGTTTCGACAAAGTTATATCAACCGCCAGTTCACGGAATTGTGGACGAGTTTGCTTCGGCAATGTATAAAACGGCCTGGCTCGCCGGATGATGAATAGGATGCGAAGACGCCACTGGCTCCGCGAGCCTATCGTATGACCTTCCAAATATCTCCCCGCCCCCTCCCTCTAAACAGACAAGATGTCGCCCCGGCCAGGCGAACATGTCACGCATGAACAGCAGCAGCTAGTCACCCAACCAAGAGTGCACCGCGGCGTGGGATGTAGGTCCAGCTATCGTCGTCGTCGTCGCCTCGACAACGGTCCTACACATGTGCTCCTGTCGCATGGGCCTGCCGCAAAAAATTCCCTCACTCACATCTGCTTGATCGCGACGAGGTTATGGCAGCACTCGCCTGGTTTCTCCAAAAGCTGTGGAATGCAAGGTACATGTGCCCACCGCGCGTTTGGAGACCCAAGACGAATGGTGAAACCATCGCTGGAATTCGACTTTGCCGCCATCAATGGCGCTGCTCGTTCAACTTTATGGCCATCCTGGACGGTTCAACTCGACCATAGAACCCACCCCTCTGGTTCCTCTTTCCTGGAAAGACGCTGGTACACCAAACTCGACTCAACACGACGTCCAGGACAGTGTTATCTCGATCGAGAGCCGCATTTTTTCCATCAACTCACAACTGCAGCGGGGCGTTGACGTAGTCTGTCAGCTTTTCTATCTCCAGCCATTTGGCATTGTAGAGCTTGCTGCGGTACCGGTCGCCTCCATCGCACAAGACCGTCACGATCGTGTGCCCAGGTCCCATTTCCCGAGCCATTTTCACTGCCCCCACCACATTCAGGGCAGCACTCGGTCCCACAAACAGCCCTACGCCCGTCGTCACGCCCGTGAGGCGACGTGTATGCCGCAGGAAGTACACACAACTGTACCTTCATGGCGAAGGAGGTAGTATGCCATCTGAACTATCTCCCCGTTGGTGCCAAAAATGCCGCGGTCGATGGACCCCGTTTTGAAGTTGGGGGTTACACGGGCCAGACCGATTCCTTCCGCGACCTACGCGTCCATGGCCACCATGAGCTCCGGAAGAAGCTGTGCGCACGAATTCGCGACGGACCGTGGCGCCCTCGCGCTTTGGAATATACTCAAAGCCATCGGGCCCGATCGTAGACTGCTTGGTGTTGACATAGTCGGACGACGCCCCGCCTTCCATTGGATCGATGTGCCACACTTGAATCGACTGGTTTTGCTCCTTGAGGAATCTCGACACGCCCCCGATCGTGCCTCCCGTGCCTACGACATGCATGCCAGTCGCTTCGTTGCCAGTTAATATGTGCGTACCCGACGCCACGACAAACCCATCGAGTTTTCCGGCGGTTTGCCGCCAGATCTCTGGCCCAGTGCCAGCATAATGGGCTTCGCTGTTTGCTACATTTTCGAATTGATCTGGCCCAAAGCACAACGGATTCGATGTCACAATGGTCTTGGCTACGTTGTAAAAGTGGAGCGGGTCGTCCATGGCTACGCTCGGTTGCACATGCACGTCGGCCCCCAAAACCTGGATGAAGCCTTGACGAAGGTGGTGATGATCGAACTGGAAGAGATGGTACCGTCATGAGCTCAATCTTTTCGGAGGAAGTCTTGTCCGGCATGGTGAAGATGGTGCGGTAACCCTTGGCTGCGGCCACAATGGCCAGACCCACACCTGTGTTGCCTCCTGTGGCCTCGACCACGATGCCTCCAGGTTTGAGCTTTCCTCTGGCCTCGGCGTCTTCGATCAAAAACTTGGCGGCACGATCCTTCACGCTACCGCTGGGATTCATGAACCTATGGTTGTCATCGTCATCGTCGCGGATCGCGCTCTGGCGAAGATGGTTGGTACATACTCGGCCTTGGCCAGGATTCGACAGCCCGTGAGTTTGGACAAGCTCGTAATTTCCAACAGCGGAGTGTTGCCGATGGCTTCCACGATCGTCTTGATATCTCCTTCACGTTGCTTTGCAAGACGATCCAAGTATACACCCGCCGCGGCGCCGCCGGCAACCAGCGCCACACCAGACGCCACACGCTGCCACATCAGGAACTCCCACCTTGGCCGAACTCGTTGATCCAGATCTATCCACACGATTTGATTGGCCCCTTTCGCTTTTATCCGGACGCCACCATCGTGCAGTCAAGTGATCACTGCGGCTGCAGCAGCAGGGTGGCGCCGGCGACGAAGTGTGTCCCCTGCGTTCCATTGAAGTCGAGCGCTGTGTCAGTATGTCTGCGCCACGGCGAACGACACGTAGCCTCCCCCGTGCAAGCATGAGTAGTGTGGTTCAAGCTCCAGTTTCATAGAGGGCATGAAAGCTTGGGATGCGACGCATGGTTGGGGCGGCGACGCTCCATGTTTCAGATATGTAGTGAAGGACAGGAGTGGCCGATCTATCTCTGACATGGGAGGATTCATCCCACGACATTGCGTGGCGCTTCTATCTGCTGTGCTGAGTCAGACCAGGGCAATTCGTGGCCTTCGCAGGACACCCACCACGTGATGTTAATTTTCATGCATGGGGCGCACTCGACGGGTTCGAACCACGACAATCCACTCGCGCATCGTACGTGGGGCTGCAGCGGTTGCACCAACGCGTCACCACCGCCTGCCACGCAACAACTTGCAGCGGATGCGTAGCGAAATCGAGGCGAGGTTGCGCAAATGGCACAAGCCCCATTCCTGGACGGCCAGTACGCGTGTTGGTGTATCATAATGTCGAGGTCGTCTTGCGTGGCAAATTACATTTCTTACGCAGACGGATCCGCATCGAGGGACCCAAAGCGTTAATGCGGCAGTAGGCATCACCGCCGTCGTTGGGATTTGCTTGGATGTGTCGCCCAGGTCAACATGGCTCCCTTTGGTCCAGACCGCCAGCAGCAGTCCTCTGCAGTGCCGAGTCCCGCCATCATCCCACCACCTGCAACCTTGTCCGTCCATTCAACTGATTGTTCGGAGTGCCTGCGACTGGTTTCGATCATCGGCTGCACATGACCACTCCCACGTGACCGGGTTGTTGGGAGTGGCTGTGGCAGCAAGGGGCCGTTGACGTCAACCTTATCTATTCCTCTTATTTCCAAACGTCGTCGGGTCCCCAGTAGTTGTCGAGGCCAAGCGACAAATGCCACATGAAGTTGATGAGGCAGCGACCAAGTCGAACGTCGCAGCATCCAGCTGCAACATCAACTCGCGGCGCCGGCCAAAGTTACGAGAGCAACCTCGGCAGGCGTACCCTGGGAGCATCGTTCACTGGATTCGAGACGGGCATCGTCTCAG